>NC_052148.1:185674351-185802862 GCF_902713615.1 Scyliorhinus canicula
CATGATGTATGGGTGCCAATGTGGCACTGCCAGGAGTCAGCCCCGGGGAGGCCTTGCCATTTGGAGTGGGGGTGAGGGGGGTTTTCCAACGGCCTCCCCAAATGCACCCTCAGTGGAAAGATTCGCCCCGTGCCAAATAAAACAGCAAAGCGCCATTGAATAGTAGGGTCTTTCTTGGTGCCGGGTTTAACGAAAGTCCACTGAATCACACTCAAGATTGAGCCCAACAGTGTAATCGACGAGCAGCGAGTGAAGGGATTCCCTAATGCAGCCCAAAAATTCACAGAATCATAGAATCCCTACAATGCAGAAGGAGGCCATTCAGCCCAAAGAGTCTGACTGACTCCCGCAGTTATCAGGACGACAGCTCTTCACACCCTACACCCTGTAAGGACTCAGCAGTAGCCACGTTCATGGCACCGTGGCGAGCTGTGCTGTACAGAAGGGTGGGAAAAGGGAGTGGAAGGGCTATAGTCATAGGGGATTCAATTGTAAGGGGTGTAGATAGGCGGTTCTGTGGTCCAAAACGAGACTCCCAAATGGTACGTTGCTTCACAAGTGCACGGGTCAGGGATGTCTCAGATCGGCTGCAGAACATTCTGAAGGGGGAGGGTGAACAGCCAGTCGTCGTGGTGCCTATGCACCAACGATATAGGTAAAAAATGGGATGAGGTCCGACAAGCAGAATTTAGGGAGTTAGGAACCAAGTTAAAAAGTCAGACCTCAGAGGTAGTAATCTCAGGATTGCTGCCAGTGCCACGTGGTAGTCAGAGTAGAAATGAAAGAATAGGCAGGATGAATGCGTGGCTTGAGAGATGGTGCAGGAGTGAGGAGTTCAGATTTTTGGAACATTGGGACCGGTTCTGGGGGAGGTGGGACTACTACAAATTGGATGGTCTACACCTGGGCCGGACTGGAACCAATGTCCTTGGGGGTGCTTTTGCTAACGCCGTTGGGGAGGGCTTAAACTAATGTGGCAGGGGGATAGAACATAGAACATAGAACATTACAGCGCAGTACGGGCCCTTCGGCCCTCGATGTTGCGCCGACCTGTGAAACCATCTGAAGCCTATCTGACCTACATTATTCCATTTTCATTCATATGTCTATCCAGTGACCACTTAAATGCCCTTAAATTTGGCGAGTCTACTACTGTTGCAGGCAGAGCGTTCCACACCCCTACTACTCTCTGAGTAAAGAAACTGCCTCTGACATCTGTCCTATATCTACCACCCCTCAATTTAAAGCTATGTCCCCTCGTGTTGGTCATCACCATCCGAGGAAAAAGACTCTCACTGTCCACCCTATCTAACCCTCTGACTATCTTATATGTCTTATATTTGGGGCAGCATGGTAGCATGGTGGTTAGCATAAATGCTTCACAGCTCCAGAGTCCCAGGTTCGATTCCCGGCTGGATCACTGTCTGTGCGGAGTCTGCACGTCCTCCCCGTGTGTGCGTGGGTTTCCTCCGGGTGCTCCGGTTTCCGCCCACAGTCCAAAGATGTGCGGGATAGGTGGATTGGCCACGCTAAATTGCCCGTAGTGTCCTAATAGTAAGGTTAAGGGGGGGAGTTGTTTGGTTGTTGGGTTGCGGGTATAGGGTGGATACGTGGGTTTGAGTAGGGTGATCATTGCTCGGCACAACATCGAGGGCCGAAGGGCCTGTTCTGTGCTGTACTGTTCTATGTTCTATGTCTCTATTAAGTCACCTCTCAGCCTTCTCCTCTCTAACAAAAACAACTTCAAGTCCCTGACCCTTTCCTCGTAAGACCTTCCCTCCATACCAGGCAACATCCTAGTAAATCTCCTCTGAACCTTTTCCAAAGCTTCCACATCCTTCCTATAATGTGGTGACTAGAACTGCACGCAGTACTCGAGGTGCAGCCGCACCAGAGTTATATACAGCTGCAGCATGACCTTGTGGCTCCGAAACTCAATCCCCCTGCTGATAATGGCGCTTGATAGTTACAAGGAAGCGAGGAAGGATCTAAAGAGAGAGCTAAAACGAGCAAGGAAGGGACATGAGAAGTCTTTGGCAGGTAGAATCAAGGAAAACCCAAAAGATTTCTATAGGTATGTCAGGAATAAAAGAATGACTAGGGTAAGAGTAGGGCCAGTCAAGGACAGTGGTGGGAAGTTGTGTGTGGAGGCTGAGGAGATAAGCGAGATACTAAATGAATACTTTTCGTCAGGATTCACTCAGGAAAAAGATAATGTTGTGGAGGAGAATGCTGAGACCCAGGCTATTAGAATAGATGGCATTGAGGTGCGTAGGGAAGAAGTGTTGGCAATTCTGGACAAGGTGAAAATAGATAAGTCCCCGGGGCCTGATGGGATTTATCCTAGGATTCTCTGGGAAGCCAGGGAAGAGATTGCTGAGCCTTTGGCTTTGATTTTTATGTCATCATTGGCTACAGGAATAGTGCCAGAGGACTGGAGGATAGCAAATGTGGTCTCTTTGTTCAAGAAGGGGAGTAGAGATAACCCCGGTAACTATAGGCCGGTAAGCCTCACGTCTGTTGTGGGTAAAGTCTTGGAAAGGATTATAAGAGATATGATTTATAATCATCTAGATAGGAATAATATGATTAGGGATAATCAGCATGGTTTTGTGAAGGGTAGGTCATGCATAACAAACCTTATCGAGTTCTTTGAGAAGGTGACTGAACAGGTAGACGAGGGTAGAGCAGTTGATGTGGTGTATATGGATTTCAGTAAAGCGTTTGGTAACGTTCCCCACGGTCGGCTATTGCAGAAATTACGGAGGCTGGGGATTGAGGGTGATTTAGAGATGTGGATCAGAAATTGGCTAGTTGAAAGAAGACAGAGGGTGGTGGTTGATGGCAAATGTTCAGAATGGAGTTCAGTTACGAGTGGCGTACCACAAGGATCTGTTCTGGGGCCGTTGCTGTTTGTCATTTTTATAAATGACCTAGAGGAGGGCACAGAAGGTTGGGTGAGTAAATTTGCAGACGACACTAAAGTCGGTGGAGTTGTAGACAGTGTGGAAGGATGTTGCAGGTTACAGAGGGACATAGATAAGCTGCAGAGCTGGGCTGAGAGGTGGCAAATGGAGATAAATGTAGAGAAGTGTGAGGTGATTCACTTTGGAAAGAAAAACAGGAATGCGGAATATTTGGCTAATGGTAAAATTCTTGGCAGTGTGGATGAGCAGAGGGATCTCGGTGTCCATGTACATAGATCCCTGAAAGTTGCCACCCAGGTTGATAGGGTTGTGAAGAAGGCCTATGGTGTGTTGGCCTTTATTGGTAGAGGGATTGAGTTCTGGAGCCATAAGGTCATGTTGCAGCTGTACAAAACTCTGGTACGGCCGCATTTGAAGTATTGCGTACAGTTCTGGTCGCCTCATTATAGGAAGGACGTGGAAGCTTTGGAACGAGTGCAGACGAGATTTACTAGGATGTTGCCTGGTATGGAGGGAAAATCTTATGAGGAAAGGCTGATGGACTTGAGGTTGTTTTCATTAGAGAGAAGAAGGTTAAGAGGTGACTTAATAGAGGCATACAAAATGATCAGAGGGTTAGATAGGGTGGACAGTGAGAGCCTTCTCCCATGGATGGAGGTAGCTAGCACGAGGGGACATAGCCTTAAATTGAGGGGTAATAGATATAGGACAGACGTCAGAGGTAGGTTTTTTACGCAAAGAGTGGTGAGGCCGTGGAATGCCCTACCTGCAACAGTAGTGAACTCGCCAACATTGAGGGCATTTAAAAGTTTATTGGATAAGCATATGGATGATAATGGCAGAGTGTAGGTTAGATGGCCTTTAGTTTTGACTTCCCATGTCGGTGCAACATCGTGGGCCGAAGGGCCTGTACTGCGCTGTATCGTTCTATGTTCTATGTTCTAAAGGCTAGCACACCAAATGCCTTCTTAACAGCCCTATTAACCTGGGTGGCAACTTTCAGGGATTTATGTACCTGGATGCCAAGATCCCTCTGTTCGACACTACCAAGAATCTTGCCATTAGCCCAGTACTCTGCATTCCTGTTACTCCTTCCAAAGTGAACCACCTCACACTTTTCCGCATTAAACTCCATCTGCCACCTCTCAGCCCAGCTCTGCAGCTTATCTATGTCCCTCTGTATCCTATAACATCCTTCAGCACTATCCACAACTCCACCGACCTTCGTGTCATCTGCAAATTTACTAACCCATCCTTCTACACCCTCTTCCAGGTCATTTATAAAAATTACAAACAGCAGTGGCCCCAAAACAGATCCTTGCGGTACACCACTAGTAACTGAACTCCAGGATGAACATTTGCCATCAACCACCACCCTCTGTCTTCTTTCAGCTAGCCAATTACTGATCCAAACCGCTAAATCACCTTCAATCCCATACTTCCTTATTTTCTGCAATAGCCTACCGTGGGGAACCTTATCAAACGCCTTACTGAAATCCATATACACCACATCAACCACTTTACCCTGATCCACCTGTTTGGTCACCTTCTCAAAAAACTCAATAAGGTTTGTGAGGCATGACCTACCCTTCACAAAACCGTGTTGACTATCGCTAATCAACTTGTTCTTTTCAAGATGATTATAAACCCTATCTCTTATAACCTTTTCCAACATTTTACCCACAACCGAAGTAAGGCTCACAGGTCTATAATTACCAGGGTTGTCTCTACTCCCCTTCTTGAACAAGGGGACAACATTTTCTATCCTCTAGTCTTCCGGCACTATTCCTGTCGACAAAGACGACATAAAGATCAAGGACAAAGGCTCTGCAATCTCCTCCCTGACTTCCCAGAGAATCCTAGGATAAATCCCATCTGGCCCAGGGGACTTATCTATTTTGACATTTTCCAAAATTGCTAACACCTCCTCCTTTTGAACCTGAATTCCATCTAGCCTGGTCGACTGAACCTGAGTATTCTCCTCGACAACATTGTCTCTCTCCAGTGTAAACACTGACAAAAAATATCCATTTAACGCTTCCCCTATCTCCTCTGATACCACACACAACTTTCCACTACTATCCTTGATTGGCCCCAATCTTACTCGTCATTCTTTTGTTCCTGATATTCCGATAGAAAGCCTTAGGGTTTTCCTTGATCCTATCCGCCAATGACTTTTCGTGTCCTCTCCTCACTCTTCTTAACTCTCCCTTTAGGTCCTTCCTGGCTAACTTGTAACTCTCAAGTGCCCTAACTGAGCCTTCATGTCTCATCCTAACATAAGCCTTCTTCTTTCTCTTGACAAGTGCTTCAACTTCCTTAGTAAACCACGGTTCCCTTGCTCGACAACTTCCTCCCTGCCTGACAGGTACATACTTATCAAGGACACGCAGTAGCTGTTCCTTGAAAAAGCTCCACATTTCGATTGTACCCATCCCCTGCAGTTTCCTTCCCCATCCTATACATCCTAAATCTTGCCGAATAGCATCATAATTGCCTTTCCCCCAGCTATAATTCTTGCCTTGCGGTATATACCTATCCCTGCCCATTGCTAAAGTAAACATAACCGAGTTGTGATCACTATCACCAAAGTGCTCACCTACATCTAAATCTAACACCTGGCCGGGTTCATTACCCAGTACCAAATCCAATGTGGCCTCGCCCCTTGTTGGCCTGTCTACATACTGTGTCAGAAAACCCTCCTGCACACACTGTACAAAAACTGACCCATCTATAGTACTCGAACTATTGTATTTCCAGTCAATATTTGGAAAGTTAAAGCCCCCATAACAACCACCCTGTTACTCTCGCTCCTGTCGAGAATCATCTTTGCAATCCTTTCCTCTACATCTCTGGAACTATTCGGAGGTCTATAGACAACTCCCAACAGGGTGACCTCTCCTCACCTGTTCCTAACCTCGGCCCATACTACCTCAGGAGACGAGTCCTCAAGCGTCCTTTCTACCGCCGTAATACTTTCCTTGATTAACAATGCCACACCCCCCCTCTTTTACCATCTTCTCTGTTCTTACAGAAACATCTACATCCTGGAACCTGCAACAACCATTCCTGTCCCTGCTCTACCCATGTCTCAGAAATCGCCACAACATCGAGATCCCAGGTACCAACCCATGCTGCAAGCTCACCCACCATATTCCGGATGCTCCTGGCGTTGAAGTAGACACACTTCAAACCAGCGTCCTGCTTGCCGGTGCCCTCTTTCGAACTTTTAACCCTATCCCTGACCTCACTACTCTCAACATCCTGTACACTGGGACTACAATTTAGGTTCCCATCCCCCTGCTGAATTAGTTTAAACCCCCCCCGAAGAGCACTAGCAAATCTCCCCCCCAGGATATTGGTACACCTGTGGTTCAGGTGAAGACCATCCTGTTTGTAGAGGTCCCACCTACCCCAGAATGAGCCCCAATTATCCAGGAAACCAAAACCCTCCCTCCTGCACCATCCCTGTAGCCACGTGTTCAACTCCTCTCTCTCCTTATTTCTCACTTCTCTAGCACGTGGCATGGGTAACAATCCAGAGATAACAACTCTGTTTGTTCTAGCTCTCAGCTTCCACCCTAGCTCCCTGAATTTCTGTCTCAAATCCCCATCTCTCTTCCGACCTATGTCGTTGGTACCTATGTGGACCACAACTTGGGGCTGCTCCCCCTCCCCCTTAAGGATCCCAAAAACACGATCAGAGACATCACGAACCCCGGCACCTGGGAGGCAACACACCAACCGTGAGTCTCTTTCGTTCCCACAGATCCTCCTGTCTGTTCCTCAAACCATGGAGTCCCCAATGACAAGTGCTCTGTTCCTGTTCTCCTTTCCCTTCTGAGCAACAGGGACAGACTCTGTGCCAGAGACCTGTGCCCTATTGCTTACCCCGGTAAGTCGTCCCCCGCAACAGTATACAAAACAGGATACATGTTATACGCACTACACGTATGAAAATCACCCCAGAACAGCCAATCAGAAGCTCTGCTCTGCTGCCCTCTGCTGGATGCTTGCCTTCCGTCGAACTCCTTGGGTCATTAATGCAGGTGCACCTTCAACTTACACTGAACGCACTGCACGTATGCAAAACTCCCCGGAACATCGAATCAGAAGCTCTGCTCCCCTCTGCTGGATGCTTGCTTTCCGTCAAACTCCTCGGGTCACTAATGCAGGTGCACCTTCAACTTACGCTGACCGCACTGTATGTATGCAAATCTCCCCGGACCAACCAATCAGAAGCTCTGCTCTGCTGCCCTCTGCTGGATGCTTGCCTTCCGTCGAAATCCACGGGTCACTTATGCAGGTGCACCTTCAACTTTCGCTGACCGCACTGCACATATGCAAATCTCCCCGGAACAGCTAATCAGAAGCTCTGCTCTGCTGCCCTCTGCTGGATGCTTGCATTCCGGCGAACTCCTCGGGTCACTTATGCAGGTGCATCTTCAACATACGCTGACTGCATTGCACGTATGCAAATCTCCCCGGAACAGCCAATCAGAAGCTCTGCTCTGCTGCCATCTGCTGGATGCTTGCCTTCTGCCGAACTCCTCGGGTCACTAATGCAGGTCCACCTTCAACTTACGCTGACCGCACTGCACGTATGCAAATCTCCACGGAACAACCAATCAGAAGCTCTTCTCCGCTGCCCTCTGCTGGATGCTTACCTTCCGTCGAACTCCACGGGTCACTTATGCAGGTGCACCTTCAACTTACGCTGACCGCACTGCACGTATGCAAACCTCCCCGGAACAGCCAATCAGAAGCTCTGCTCTGCTGGATGCTTGCCTTCCGTCGAACTCCTCGGGTCACTTATGCAGGTGCATCTTCAACTTACGCTGACCTCACTGCACATATGCAAATCTCCCCGGAACAGCCAATCAGGAGCTCTGCTCTGCTGCCCGCAGCTGGATGCTTGCCTTCCGTCGAACTCCTCGGGTCACTAATGCAGGTGCACCTTCAACTTACGCTGACCGCACTGTATGTATGCAAAGCTGCCCGGACCAACCAATCAGAAGCTCTGCTCTGCTGCCCTCTGCTGGATGCTTGCCTTCCGTCTATCTCCACGGGTCACCTATGCAGGTGCACCTTCACCTTACGCTGACCGCACTGCACATATGCAAATCTACCCGGAACAACCAATCAGGAGCTCTGCTCTGCTGCCAGCAGCTGGGTGCTTGCCTTCCGCCGAACTCTTCAGGTCACTGATGCAGGTGCACCTTCAACTTACGCTGACCGCACTGCACGTATGCAAATCTCCCCGGAACAGCCATTTAGAAGCTCTGCTCTGCTTGATGCTTGCCTTCCGTCGAACTCCTCGGGTCACTTACGCAGGTGCATCTTCAACTTACGCTGACCGCACTGAACGTATGCAAATCTCCCCGGAACAGCCAAACAGAAGCTCTGCTCTGCTGCCCTCTGCTGGATGCTTGCCTTCCGTCGAACTCCTCGGGTCACTTATGCAGGTGCACCTTCAACTTACGCTGACCGCACTGCACATGTGCAAATCCCCACGGAACAGCCAATCAGAAGCTCTGTTCTGCTTGATGCTTGCCTTCCGTCGAACTCCTTGGGTCACTAATGCAGGTGCATCTTCAACTTACGCTGACCGCACTGAACGTATGCAAATCTCCCCGGAACAGCCAATCAGAAGCTCTGCTCTGCTGCCCTCTGCTGGATGCTTGCCTTCCGTCGAACTCCTCGGGTCACTTATGCAGGTGCACATTCAACTTACGCTGACCACACTGCACGTATGCAAATCTCCCCGGAACAGCCAATCAGAAGCTCTGCTCTGCTGCCTCCTCGGGGCACTTATGCAGGTGCACCTTAATCTTACGCTGACCGCACTGAACATATGCAAATCTCCACAGAACAGCTAAGCAGAAGCTCTGCTCTGCTGGATGCTAGCCATCCGTCGAACTCCTTGGATAACTTATGCAGGTACACCTTCAACTTACGCTGACCGCACTGCATGTATGCAAATCTCCCCGGAACAGCCAATCAGATGCTCTGCTCTGCTGCCCTCTGCTGGATGCTTGCCTTCTGTCGATCTCCTCGGGTCACTTATGCAGTTGCACCTTCAACTTACGCTGACCGCACTGCACGTATGCAAATCTCCCCGGAACAGCCAATCAGAAGCTCTGCTCTGCTGCCCTCTGCTGGATGCTTGCCTTCCGCTGAACTCCTCGGGTCACTTATGCAGGTGCACCTTCAACTTATAATGATCGCAATGCACGTATGCAAATCTCCCCGGAACAGCCTATCAGAAAATCTGCACTGCTGCCCTCTGCTGGATGCTTGCCTTCCGTCGAACTTCTCATGTCACTTATGCAGGTGCACCTTCAACTTACGCTGACCGCACTGCATGTATGCAAAACTCCCCGGATCAGCCAATCCGAAGCTCTGTTCTGCTGCCCTCTGCTGGATGCTTGCCTTCCGTCGAACTCCTCGGGCCACTGATGCACGTGCACCTTCAACTTACGCTGACCGCACTGCACGTATGCAAATCTCCCCGGAACAGCCAATCAGAAGCACTGCTGCCCTCTGCTGGATACTTGCCTTCTGTCGATCTCCTCGGGTCCCTTATGCAGGTGCACCTTCAACTTACGCTGACCTCACTGCACGTATGCAAATCTCCCCGGAACATCAAATCAGAAGCTCTGCTCCCCTCTGCTGGATGCTTGCTTTCCGTCGAACTCCTCGGGTCATTAATGCAGGTGCACCTTCAACTTACGCTGACCTCACTGCACATATGCAAATCTCCCCGGAACAGCCAATCAGGAGCTCTGCTCTGCTGCCCGCAGCTGGATGCTTGCCTTCCGTCGAACTCCTCGGGTCACTAATGCAGGTGCACCTTCAACTTACGCTGACCGCACTGTATGTATGCAAATCTCCCCGGACCAACCAATCAGAAGCTCTGCTCTGCTGCCCTCTGCTGGATGCTTGCCTTCCGTCTATCTCCACGGGTCACTTATGCAGGTGCACCTTCAACTTACGCTGACCGCACTGCACATATGCAAATCTACCCGGAACAGCCAATCAGGAGCTCTGCTCTGCTGCCAGCAGCTGGGTGCTTGCCTTCCGGCGAACTCTTCGGGTCACTTATGCAGGTGCACCTTCAACTTACGCTGACTGCACTGCACGTATGCAAATCTGCCCGGAACAGCCAATCAGAAGCTCTGCTCTGCTGCCCTCTGCTGGATGCTTGCCTTCCGTCAAACTCCTCGGGTCACTTATGCAGGTGCACCTTCAACCTACGCTGACCGCACTGCACGTATGCAAATTTCCCCCGGATCAGCCAATCAGAAGCTCTGCTCTGCTGCCTGCAGCTGGATGCTAGCCTTCCGTCGAACTCCTGGGGTGATTAATGCAGGTGGACCTTCAACTTACGCTGACCGCACTAAACGTATGCAAATCTCCCCGGAACAGCCATTTAGAAGCTCTGCTCTGCTTGATGCTTGCCTTCCGCTGAACTCCTCGGGTCACTTATGCAGGTGCACCTTCAACTTCCGATGATCGCAATGCACGTATGCAAATCTCCCCGGAACAGCCAATCAGAAACTCTGCTCTGCTGCCCTCTGCTGGATGCTTGCCTTCCGTCGAACTCCTCGCGTCACTTATGCAGGTGCACCTTCAACTTACGCTGGCCGCACTGCATATATGCAAAACTCCCCGGATCAGCCAATCCGAAGCTCTGCTCTGCTGCCCGCAGCTGGATGCTTGTCTTCCGTTGAACTCCTCGGGTCATTAATGCAGGTTCACCTTCAACTTACGCTGACCGCACTAAACGTATGCAAATCTCCCCGGGACAGCCATTCAGAAGCTCTGCTCTGCTGCCCTCTGCTGGATGCTTGCCTTCCGTCAAACTCCTCGGGTCACTTATGCAGGTGCACCTTCAACCTACGCTGACCGCACTGCACGTATGCAAATTTCCCCCGGATCAGCCAATCAGAAGCTCTGCTCTGCTGCCTGCAGCTGGATGCTAGCCTTCCGTCGAACTCCTGGGGTCATTAATGCAGGTGCACCTTCAACTTATGCTGACCGCACTAAACGTATGCAAATCTCCCCGGAACAGCCATTTAGAAGCTCTGCTCTGCTTGATGCTTGCCTTCCACTGAACTCCTCGGGTCACTTATGCAGGTGCACCTTCAACTTCCGATGATCGCACTGCATGTATGCAAAATTCCCCGGATCAGCCAATCCGAAGCTCTGCTCTGCTGCCCGCAGCTGGATGCTTGTCTTCCGTTGAACTCCTCGGGTCATTAATGCAGGTTCACCTTCAACTTACGCTGACCGCACTAAACGTATGCAAATTTCCCCGGGACAGCCAATCAGAAGCTCTGCTCTGCTGCCCTCTGCTGGATGCTTGCCTTCCGTCGAACTCCTCGGGCCACTGATGCAGGTGCACCTTCAACTTACGCTGACCGCACTGCACGTATGCAAATCTCCCCGGAACAGCCAATCAGAAGCTCTGCTCTGCTGCCCTCTGCTGGATGCTTGCCTTCCGGCGAACTCCTCGGGTCACTTATGCAGGTGCACCTTCAACTTATGCTGACCGCACTGCACGTATGCAAATCTCCCCGGAACAGCCAATCAGAAGCTCTGCTCTGCTGGATGCTTGTCTTCCGTCGAACTCCTCGGGTCACTTATGCAGGTGCACTTTCAACTTACGCTGACCTCACTTCACGTGTGCAAATCTCCCCGGAACAGCCAATCAGGAGCTCTGCTCTGCTGCCCGCAGCTGGATGCTTGCCTTCCGTCGAACTCCTCGGGTCACTAATGCAGGTGCACCTTCAACTTACGCTGACCGCACTGCACGTATGCAAATCTCCCCAGAACAACCAATCAGAAGCTCTTCTCTGCTGCCCTCTGCTGGATGCTTGCCTTCCGTCGAACTCCACGGGTCACTTATGCAGGTGCACCTTCAACTTACGCTGACCGCACTGCACGCATGCTAATCTCCCCGGAACAGCCAATCAGAAGCTCTACTCTGCTGGATGCTTGCCTTCCGTCGAACTCCTCGGGTCACTTATGCAGGTGCACCTTCAACTTACGCTGACCGCACTGCACGTATGCAAATCTATCCAGAACAGCCAATCAGAAGCTCTGCTCTGCTGCCCGCTTGCCTTCCGCCGAACTCTTCGGGTCACTTATGCAGGTGCACCTTCAACTTACGCTGACTGCACTGCTCGTATGCAAATCTCCCCGGAACAGCCAATCAGAAGCTCTGCTCTGCTGCCCTCTGCTGCATGCTTGCCTTCCGTCGAACTCCTCGGGTCACTTATGCAGGTGCACCTTCAACTTACGCTGACCACACTGCACGTATGCAAATTTCCCCCAGATCAGCCAATCAGAAGCTCTGCTCTGCTGCCTGCAGCTGGATGCCAGCCTTCCGTCGAACTCCTGGGGTCATTAATGCAGGTGCACCTTCAACTTACGCTGACCGCACTAAACGTATGCAAATCTCCCCGGAACAGCCATTTAGAAGCTCTGCTCTGCTTGATGCTTGCCTTCCGCTGAACTCCTCGGGTCACTTATGCAGGTGCACCTTCAACTTACGATGATCGCAATGCACGTATGCAAATCTCCCCGGAACAACCAATCAGAAGCTCTGCTCTGCTGCCATCTGCTGGACTTCCGTCGAACTCCTCATGTCACTTATGCAGGTGCACCTTCAACTTACGCTGACCGCACTGCACATATGCAAATCTCCCCAGAACAGCTAATCAGAAGCTCTGCTCTGCTGCCCTCTGCTGGATGCTTGCCTTCCGGCAAACTCCTCGGGTCACTTATGCAGGTGCACCCTCAACATACGCTGACTGCACTGCACGTATGCAAATTTCCCCCGGATCAGCCAATCAGAAGCTCTGCTCTGCTGGATGCTTGCCTTCCGGCGAACTCCTCGGGTCACTTATGCAGGTGCACTTTCAACTTACGCTGACCTCACTTCACGTGTGCAAATCTCCCCGGAACAGCCAATCAGGAGCTCTGCTCTGCTGTCCGCAGCTGGATGCTTGCCTTCCGTCAAACTTCGGGTCACTTATGCAGGTGCACCTTCAACTTACGCTGACCGCACTGCACGTATGCAAATCTCCCCGGAACAGCCAATCAGAAGCTCTGCTCTGCTGGATGCTTGCCTTCCGTCAAACTCCTCGGGTCACTTATGCAGGTGCACCTTCAACTTTAGCTGACCGCACTGCACGAATGCAAATCTATCCGGAACAGCCAATCAAAAGCTCTACTCTGCTGCCCTCTGCTGGATGCTTGCCTTCCGTCGAACTCCTCGGGTCACTTATGCAGGGGCACATTCAACTTACGCTGACGGCACTGCACGTATGCAAATCTCCCCGGAACAGCCAATCAGAAGCTCTGCTCTGCTGCCCTCTGCTGGATGCTTGCCTTCCGCCGAACTCTTCGGGTCACTTATGCAGGTGCACCTTCAACTTACGATGATCGCAATGCACGTATGCAAATCTCCCCGGAACAGCCAATCAGAAATTCTGCTCTGCTGCCCTCTGCTGGATGCTTGCCTTCCGTCGAACTCCTCGTGTCACTTATGCAGGTGCACCTTCAACTTACGCTGGCCGCACTGCATGTATGCAAAACTCCCCGGATCAGCCAATCCGAAGCTCTGCTCTGCTGCCCGTAGCTGGATGCTTGCCTTCCGTCGAACTCTTCGGGTCATTAATGCAGGTTCACCTTCAACTTACGCTGACCACACTAAACGTATGCAAATCTCCCCGGGACAGCCAATCAGAAGCTCTGCTGCCCTCTGCTGGATGCTTGCCTTCCGTCGAACTCCTCGGGCCACTGATGCAGGTGCACCTTCAACTTACGCTGACCGCACTGCACGTATGCAAATCTCCCCGGAACAGCCAATCAGAAGCTCTGCTCTGCTGGATGCTTGCCTTCCGTCAAACGCCTTGGGTCACTTTTGCAGGTGCACCTTCAACTTACACTGACCATACTGCACGTATGCAAATCTCCCCGCAACAGCCAATCAGGAGCTCTGCTCTGCTGCCCGCAGCTGGATGCTTGCCTTCCGTCAAACTCCTCGGGTCACTAATGCAGGTGCACCTTCAACTTACGCTGACCGCACTGCACGTATGCAAATCTCCCCGGAACAACCAATCAGAAGCTCTGCTCTGCTGGATGCTTGGCTTCCGTCAAACTCCTCGGGTCACTTATGCAGGTGCACCTTCAACTTACTCTGACTGCACTGCACGTATGCAAATCTATCCGGAACAGCCAATCAGAAGCTCTGCTCTGCTGCCCTCTGCTGGATGCTTGCCTTCCGTCGAAGTCCTCGGGTCACTTATGCAGGTGCACATTCAACTTACGCTGACGGCACTGCAAGTATGCAAATCTCCCCGGAACAGCCAATCAGAAGCTCTGCTCTGCTGCCCTCTGCTGGATGCTTGCCTTCCGCCGAACTCTTCGGTCACTTATGCAGGTGCACCTTCAACTTACGCTGACCGCACAACACGTATGCAAATCTCCCAGGAACAGCCAATCAGAAGCTCTGCTGCTCTCTGCTGGATGCTTGCCTTCCGTCGAACTCCTCGGGTCACTTATGCAGGTGCACCTTCAACTTACGCTGACCGCACTGCACGTATGCAAATTTCCCCCGGATCAGCCAATCAGAAGCTCTGCTCTGCTGCCTGCAGCTGGATGCTAGCCTTCCGTCGAACTCCTGGGGTCATTAATGCAGGTGCACCTTCAACTTACGCTGACCGCACTAAACGTATGTAAATCTCCCCAGATCAGCCATTTAGAAGCTCTGCTCTGTTTGATGCTTGCCTTCCGCTGAACTCCTCGGGTCACTTATGCAGGTGCACCTTCAACTTACGATGATCGCACTGCACGTATGCAAATCTCCCCGGAACAGCCAATCAGAAGCTCTGCTCTGCTGCCCTCTGCTGGATGCTTGCCTTCTGTCGATCTCCTCGGGTCCCTTATGCAGGTGCACCTTCAACTTACGCTGACCGCAGTGCACGTATGCAAATCTCCCCGGAACAACCAATCAGAAGCTCTGCTCTGCTGCCATCTGCTGGACTTCCGTCGAACTCCTCATGTCACTTATGCAGGTGCACCTTCAACTTACGCTGACCGCACTGCACATATGCAAATCTCCCCAGAACAGCTAATCAGAAGCTCTGCTCTGCTGCCCTCTGCTGGATGCTTGCCTTCCGGCGAACTCCTCGGGTCACTTATGCAGGTGCACCCTCAACATACGCTGACTGCACTGCACGTATGCAAATTTCCCCCGGATCAGCCAATCAGAAGCTCTGCTCTGCTGGATGCTTGCCTTCCGGCGAACTCCTCGGGTCACTTATGCAGGTGCACTTTCAACTTACGCTGACCTCACTTCACGTGTGCAAATCTCCCCGGAACAGCCAATCAGGAGCTCTGCTCTGCTGTCCGCAGCTGGATGCTTGCCTTCCGTCAAACTTCGGGTCACTTATGCAGGTGCACCTTCAACTTACGCTGACCGCACTGCACGTATGCAAATCTCCCCGGAACAGCCAATCAGAAGCTCTGCTCTGCTGGATGCTTGCCTTCCGTCAAACTCCTCGGGTCACTTATGCAGGTGCACCTTCAACTTTAGCTGACCGCACTGCACGAATGCAAATCTATCCGGAACAGCCAATCAAAAGCTCTACTCTGCTGCCCTCTGCTGGATGCTTGCCTTCCGTCGAACTCCTCGGGTCACTTATGCAGGGGCACATTCAACTTACGCTGACGGCACTGCACGTATGCAAATCTCCCCGGAACAGCCAATCAGAAGCTCTGCTCTGCTGCCCTCTGCTGGATGCTTGCCTTCCGCCGAACTCTTCGGGTCACTTATGCAGGTGCACCTTCAACTTACGATGATCGCAATGCACGTATGCAAATCTCCCCGGAACAGCCAATCAGAAATTCTGCTCTGCTGCCCTCTGCTGGATGCTTGCCTTCCGTCGAACTCCTCGTGTCACTTATGCAGGTGCACCTTCAACTTACGCTGGCCGCACTGCATGTATGCAAAACTCCCCGGATCAGCCAATCCGAAGCTCTGCTCTGCTGCCCGTAGCTGGATGCTTGCCTTCCGTCGAACTCTTCGGGTCATTAATGCAGGTTCACCTTCAACTTACGCTGACCACACTAAACGTATGCAAATCTCCCCGGGACAGCCAATCAGAAGCTCTGCTGCCCTCTGCTGGATGCTTGCCTTCCGTCGAACTCCTCGGGCCACTGATGCAGGTGCACCTTCAACTTACGCTGACCACACTGCACGTATGCAAATCTCCCCGGAACAGCCAATCAGAAGCTCTGCTCTGCTGCCCGTAGCTGGATGCTTGCCTTCCGTCGAACTCTTCGGGTCATTAATGCAGGTGCACCTTCAACTTACACTGACCATACTGCACGTATGCAAATCTCCCCGCAACAGCCAATCAGGAGCTCTGCTCTGCTGCCCGCAGCTGGATGCTTGCCTTCCATCAAACTCCTCGGGTCACTAATGCAGGTGCACCTTCAACTTACGCTGACCGCTCTGCACGTATGCAAATCTCCCCGGAACAACCAATCAGAAGCTCTGCTCTGCTGGATGCTTGGCTTCCGTCAAACTCCTCGGGTCACTTATGCAGGTGCACCTTCAACTTACTCTGACTGCACTGCACGTATGCAAATCTATCCGGAACAGCCAATCAGAAGCTCTGCTCTGCTGCCCTCTGCTGGATGCTTGCCTTCCGTCGAAGTCCTCGGGTCACTTATGCAGGTGCACATTCAACTTACGCTGACGGCACTGCAAGTATGCAAATCTCCCCGGAACAGCCAATCAGAAGCTCTGCTCTGCTGCCCTCTGCTGGATGCTTGCCTTCCGCCGAACTCTTCGGTCACTTATGCAGGTGCACCTTCAACTTACGCTGACCGCACAACACGTATGCAAATCTCCCAGGAACAGCCAATCAGAAGCTCTGCTGCCCTCTGCTGGATGCTTGCCTTCCGTCGAACTCCTCGGGTCACTTATGCAGGTGCACCTTCAACTTACGCTGACCGCACTGCACGTATGCAAATTTCCCCCGGATCAGCCAATCAGAAGCTCTGCTCTGCTGCCTGCAGCTGGATGCTAGCCTTCCGTCGAACTCCTGGGGTCATTAATGCAGGTGCACCTTCAACTTACGCTGACCGCACTAAACGTATGTAAATCTCCCCAGATCAGCCATTTAGAAGCTCTGCTCTGTTTGATGCTTGCCTTCCGCTGAACTCCTCGGGTCACTTATGCAGGTGCACCTTCAACTTACGATGATCGCAATGCACGTATGCAAATCTCCCCGGAACAGCCAATCAGAAACTCTGCTCTGCTGCCCTCTGCTGGATGCTTCCCTTCCGTCGAACTCCTCGTGTCACTTATGCAGGTGCACCTTCAACTTACGCTGGCCGCACTGCATGTATGCAAAACTCCCCGGATCAGCCAATCCGAAGCTCTACTCTGCTGCCCGTAGCTGGATGCAAGCCTTCCGTCGAACTCCTGGGGTCATTAATGCAGGTGCACCTTCAACTTACGCTGACCGCACTAAACGTATGCAAATCTCCCCGGAACAGCCATTTAGAAGCTCTGCTTGATGCTTGCCTTCCGCTGAACTCCTCGGGTCACTTATGCAGGTGCACCTTCAACTTACGATGATCGCAATGCACGTATGCAAATCTCCCCGGAACAGCCAATCAGAAACTCTGCTCTGCTGCCCTCTGCTGGATGCTTGCCTTCCGTCGAACTTCTCGTGTCACTTGTGCAGGTGCACCTTCAACTTACGCTGGCCGCACTGCATGTATGCAAAACTCCCCGGATCAGCCAATCCGAAGCTCTACTCTGCTGCCCGCAGCTGGATGCTTGCCTTCCGTCAAAATCCTCGGGTCACTAATGCAGGTGCACCTTCAACTTACGCTGACCGCACTGCACGTATGCAAATCTCCCCGGAACAACCAATCAGAAGCTCTGCTCTGCTGGATGCTTGGCTTCCGTCAAACTCCTCGGGTCACTTATGCAGGTGCACCTTCAACTTACTCTGACTGCACTGCACGTATGCAAATCTATCCGGAACAGCCAATCAGAAGCTCTGCTCTGCTGCCCTCTGCTGGATGCTTGCCTTCCGTCGAAGTCCTCGGGTCACTTATGCAGGTGCACATTCAACTTACGCTGACGGCACTGCAAGTATGCAAATCTCCCCGGAACAGCCAATCAGAAGCTCTGCTCTGCTGCCCTCTGCTGGATGCTTGCCTTCCGCCGAACTCTTCGGTCACTTATGCAGGTGCACCTTCAACTTACGCTGACCGCACAACACGTATGCAAATCTCCCAGGAACAGCCAATCAGAAGCTCTGCTGCCCTCTGCTGGATGCTTGCCTTCCGTCGAACTCCTCGGGTCACTTATGCAGGTGCACCTTCAACTTACGCTGACCGCACTGCACGTATGCAAATTTCCCCCGGATCAGCCAATCAGAAGCTCTGCTCTGCTGCCTGCAGCTGGATGCTAGCCTTCCGTCGAACTCCTGGGGTCATTAATGCAGGTGCACCTTCAACTTACGCTGACCGCACTAAACGTATGTAAATCTCCCCAGATCAGCCATTTAGAAGCTCCGCTCTGTTTGATGCTTGCCTTCCGCTGAACTCCTCGGGTCACTTATGCAGGTGCACCTTCAGCTTACGATGATCGCAATGCACGTATGCAAATCTCCCCGGAACAGCCAATCAGAAACTCTGCTCTGCTGCCCTCTGCTGGATGCTTCCCTTCCATCGAACTCCTCGTGTCACTTATGCAGGTGCACCTTCAACTTACGCTGGCCGCACTGCATGTATGCAAAACTCCCCGGATCAGCCAATCCAAAGCTCTACTCTGCTGCCCGTAGCTGGATGCAAGCCTTCCGTCGAACTCCTGGGGTCATTAATGCAGGTGCACCTTCAACTTACGCTGACCGCACTAAACGTATGCAAATCTCCCCGGAACAGCCATTTAGAAGCTCTGCTTGATGCTTGCCTTCCGCTGAACTCCTCGGGTCACTTATGCAGGTGCACCTTCAACTTACGATGATCGCAATGCACGTATGCAAATCTCCCCGGAACAGCCAATCAGAAACTCTGCTCTGCTGCCCTCTGCTGGATGCTTGCCTTCCGTCGAACTTCTCGTGTCACTTATGCAGGTGCACCTTCAACCTACGCTGGCCGCACTGCATGTATGCAAAACTCCCCGGATCAGCCAATCCGAAGCTCTGCTCTGCTGCCCGTAGCTGGATGCTTGCCTTCCGTCGAACTCCTCGGGTCATTAATGCAGGTTCACCTTCAACTTACGCTGACCACACTAAACGTATGCAAATCTCCCCGGGACAGCCAATCAGAAGCTCTGCTCTGCTGCCCTCTGCTGGATGCTTGCCTTCCGTCGAACTCCTCGGGCCACTGATGCAGGTGCACCTTCAACTTACGCTGACCGCACTGCACGTATGCAAATCTCCCCGGAACAGCCAATCAGAAGCTCTGCTCTGCTGCCCTCTGCTGGATGCTTGCCTTCTGTCGATCTCCTCGGGTCCCTTATGCAGGTGCACCTTCAACTTACGCTGACCGCAGTGCACGTATGCAAATCTCCCCGGAACTACCAATCAGAAGCTCTGCTCTGCTGCCATCTGCTGGACTTCCGTCGAACTCCTCGGGTCACTGATGCAGGTGCACCTTCAACTTACGCCGACCGCACTGCACGTATGCAAATCTCCCCGGAACAGCCAATCAGAAGCTCTGCTCTGCTGCCCTCTGCTGGATGTTTGCCTTCCGTCAAACGCCTTGGGTCCCTTATGCAGGTGCACCTTCAACTTACACTGACCGCACTGCACGTATGCAAATCTCCCCGCAACAGCCAATCAGAAGCTCTGCTCTGCTGCCCGCTGCTGGATGCTTGCCTTCTATCGAACTCCTAGGGTCTTTTATGCAGGCACACCTTCAACTTGCGCTGACCGCACTGCACGTATGCAAATCTCACCGGACCAGCCAATCAGAAGCTCTGCTCTGCTGCCCTCTGCTGGATGCTTACCTTCTATCGAACTCCTAGGGTCTTTTATGCAGGCACACCTTCAACTTGCGCTGACCGCACTGCACGTATGCAAATCTCCCTGGAACAGCCAATCAGGAGCTCTGCTCTGCTGCATGCTTGCCTTCCGTCGAACTCCTCGGGTTACTTATGCAGGTGCACCTTCAACTTACGCTGACCGCGCTGCACGTATGCAAATCTCCCCGGAACAGCCAATCAGAAGCTCTGCTGCCCTCTGCTGGATGATTGCCTTCCTTCGAACTCCTCGGGTCCCTTATGCAGGTGCACCTTCAACTTAAACTGACCGCACTGCACGTATGCAAATCTCCCCTCAACAGCCAATCAGAAGCTCTGCTCTGCTGCCCGCTGCTGGATGCTTGCCTTCTATCGAACTCCTCGGGTCACTTATGCAGGTGCACCTTCAACTTACGCTGACTGCACTGCACGTATGCAAATCTATCCGAAACAGCCAATCAGAAGCTCTGCTCTGCTGCCCTCTGCTGGATGCTTGCCTTCCGCCGAACTCTTCGGGTCACTTATGCAGGTGCACCTTCAACTTACGCTGACCGCACTGCACGTATGCAAATCTCCCCAGAACAGCCAATCAGAAGCTCTGCTCTGCTGCCCGCTGCTGGATGCTTGCCTTACGTCAAACTCCTCGGGTCACTTATGCAGGTGCACCTTCAACGTACGCTGACCGCACTGCACGTATGCAAATATCCCCGGAACAGCCAATCAGAAGCTCTGTTCTGCTGCCCTCTGCTGGATGCTAGCCTTCCGTCGAACTCCTCGGGTCACTTATGCAGGTGCACCTTCAACTTACGCTGACCGCGCTGCACGTATGCGAATCTCCCCAGAACAGCCAATCAGGAGCTCTGCTGCCCTCTGCTGGATGCTTGCCTTCCTTCGAACTCCTCGGGTCATTTATGTTGGTGCACCTTCAACTTACGCTGACCGCACTGCACGTATGCAAACTCTCCCGAACAGCCAATCAGAAGCTCTGCTCTACTGGATGCTTGCCTTCCATCAAACTCCTCGTGTCACTTTTGCAGGTGCACCTTCAACTTACGCTGACCGCACTGCACGTATGCAAATCTCCCCAGAACAGCAAATCAGAAGCTCTGCTCTGCTGCCCTCTGCTGGATGCTTGCCTTCCGTCGAACTCCTCGGGTCACTTATGCAGGTGCACCTTCAACTTACGCTGACCGCACTGCACGTATGCAAATCTCCCCGGAACAGCCAATCAGAAGCTCTGCTCTGCTGCCCTCTGCTGGATCATCCTTCGGCGTCCTTCAGCAGTATCCACAACTCCACCGACCTTCGTGTCATCCGCAAATTTACTAACCCATCATTCTACACCCTCTTTCAGGTCATTTATAAAAATGACAAACAGCAGCGGCCCCAAAACAGATCCTTGCGGTACACCACTAGTAACTGAACTCCAGGATAAACATTTGCCATCAACCACCACCCTCTGTCTTCTTTCAACTAGCCAATTACTGATACAAACTGCTAAATCACCTTCAATCCCATACTTTCTTATTTTCTGCAATAGCCTACCATGGGGAACCTTATTAAACGCCTTACTGAAATCCATATACACCTGATCAACCGTTTTACCCTCATCCACCTGTTTGGTCACCTACTCAAAAAACTCAATAAGGTTTGTGAGGCATGACCTACACTTCACAAAACCGTGTTGAGTATCGCTAATCAACTTGTTCTTTTCAAGATGATTATAAACCCTATCTCTTATAACTTTTTCCAACATTTTACCCACAACCGAAGTAATGTGCACAGGTCTATAATTACCAGGGTTGTCTCTCCCCTTCTTGAACATGGGGGCAACATTTCCTATCCTCCAGTCTTCCGGCACTATTCCTGTCGACAAATACGACATAAAGATCAAGGACAAAGGCTCTGCAATCTCCTCCCTGGCTTCCCGGAGAATCCAAGGATAAATCCCATATGCCCCAGGGGACTTATCTATTTTTACACTTTCCAAATGTGCTAACACCTCCTCCTTCTGAACCTCAATTCCATCTAGCCTGGTCGACTGAACCTGAGCATTCTCCTCGACAACATTGTCTCTCTCCAGTGGAAACACTGACAAAAAATATCCATTTAACGCTTCCCCTATCTCCTCTGATACCACACACAACTTTCCACTACTATCCTTGATTGGCCCCAATCTTACTCTAGTCATTCTTTTGTTCCTGATATACCTATAGAAAGCCTTAGGGTTTTCCTTGATCCTATCCGCCAACGACTTTTCGTGCCCTCTCCTCGCTCTTCTTAACTCTCCCTTTAGGTCCTTCCTGGCTAACTTGTAACTCTAAAGTGCCCTAACTGAGTTTTCATGTCTCATCCTAACATAAGCCTTCTTCTTCCTCTTGACAAGTGCTTCAACTTCCTTAGTAATCCACGGTTCCCTTGCTCGACAACTTCCTCCCTGCCTGACAGGTACATACTTATCAAGGACACGCAGTAGCTGTTCCTTGAAAAAGCTCCACATTTCGATTGTACCCATCCCCTGCAGTTTCCTTCCCCATCCTATACATCCTAAATCTTGCAGAATAGTTTCATAATTGCCTTTCCACCAGCTCTAATTCTTACCTATCCATCCCCATTGCCAAAGTAAACATAACCGAATTATGATCACTATCACCAAAGTGCTCACCTACATCTAAATCTAACACCTGGCCGGGTTCATTACCCAGTACCAAATCCAATGTGGCCTCGCCCCTTGTTGGCCTGTCTACATACTGTGTCAGAAAACCCTCCTGCACACACTGCACAAAAACTGACCCATCTATAGTACTCGAACTATAGTATTTCCAGTCAATATTTGGACTGTTAAAGTCCCCCATAGCAATTACTCTGTTAATTTCGCTCCTGTTGAGAATCATCTTTGCTATCCTTTCCTCTACATCTCTGGAACTATTCGGATGTCTATAGACATCTCCCAACAGGGTGACCTCTCCTCTCCTGTTCCTAACCTCGGCCCATACTACCTTAGTAGACGAGTCCTCAAACGTCCTTTCTACCGCCGTAATACTTTCCTTGATTAACAATGCCCCTCTCTTTTACCATCTTCTCTGTTCTTACAGAAACATCTAAATCCTGGAACCTGCAACAACCATTCCTGTCCCTGCTCTACCCATGTCTCCAAAATCGCCACAACATTGAGATCCCAGGGACCAACCCATGCTGCAAGCACACCCACCTTATTCCGGATGCTCCTGGCATTGAAGTAGACACACTTCAAACCAGCATCTTGCTTGCCGGTGCCCTCTTTCGAACTTTTAACCCTATCCCTGACCTCACTACTCTCAACATCCTGTTGAGACTACACTGGGACTACAATTTAGTTTCCCATCCCCCTGCTGAATTAGTTTAAACCCCCCCGAAGAGCACTAGCAAATCTCCCCCCCCCAGGATATTGGTACCCCTCTGGTTTAGGTGAAGACCATCCTTTTTGTAGAGGTCCCACCTACCCCAGAATGAGCCCCAATTATCCAGGAAACCAAAACCCTCCCTCCTGCACCATCCCTGTAGCCACGTGTTCAACTCCTCTCTCTCCTTATTTCTCACTTCGTTGGCACGTGGCATGGGTAACAACCCAGAGATAACAACTCTGTTTGTTCTAGCTTCCACCCTAGCTCCCCGAATTTCTGTCTCAAATCCCCATCTCTCTTCCTACCTATGTTGTTGGTACCTATGTGGACCACGACTTGGAGCTGCTCCCCCTCCTCCTTAAGGATCCCAAAGACACGATCAGAGACATCACGAACCCTGGCACCTGGGAGGCAACACACCGTTTCGTTTCCACAGAACCTCCTATCTGTTCCTCTAACTATGGAGTCCCAAATTACAAGTGCTCTGTTCCTCTTCTCCCTTCCCTTCTGTGCCCCATTACTTACCCCTGGTAAGTCATCCCCCCCAACAGTATCCAAAACGGTATACTTGTTATTGAGGGGAACGACCACAGGCGGTGGTCGCGTGAAGGCAACTTCCCCTGACGGTAACCCATCTACCTTCTTCTTTTACGTGAGGTATGACTACCTCCCTATAACTCCTCTCAATAACCCCCTCCGCCTCCCGAATGATCCGAAGTTCATCCAGCTCCAGCTCCAGGTCCCTAACGCGGTTCTCGAGGATCTCGAGTTGGGTGCACTTCCAGCAGATGTAGTCAGCAGGAACACTCGAGGTGACCCTTTCCTCCCACATTCTGCAAGAGGAAAATTCAACTGCCCGAACCTCCATTCCCACTGAACTAACTTCCCAACTACTGAAAACAAAACAAAAAAAAAAAATGTTAGTTCAGCAACCCGACGGACAGAAATTTTTTTTTTTGGTCAGAGGAGGAAGATGGGTGGGAAATACTACGTAAGTAGTGTTTCAGGTAAAGCTAAAACTCGAGAACAGCCCCTTCACAAACTGCCTTCAACTTACGCTGACCGCACTGCACGTATGCAAATCTCCCCAGAACAACCAATCAGAAGCTCTGCTCTACTGTAGACAGTGCGGAAGGATGTTGCAGGTTACAGAGTGACATAGATAAGCTGCAGAGCTGGGCTGAGATGTGGCAAATGGAGTTTAATGTGGAGAAGTGTGAGGTGATTCACTTTGGAAAGAATAACAGGAATGCGGAATATTTGGCTAATGGTAAAATTCTTGGTAGTGTGGATGAGCAGAGGGATCTCGGTGTCCATGTACATAGATCCCTGAAAGTTGCCACCCAGGTTGATAGGGTTGTGAAGAAGGCCTATGGTGTGTTGGCCTTTATTGGTAGAGGGATTGAGTTCCGGAGCCATGAGGTCATGTTGCAGTTGTACAAAACTCTAGTACGGCCGCATTTGGAGTATTGCGTACAGTTCTGGTCGCCTCATTATAGGAAGGACGTGGAAGCTTTGGAACGGGTGCAGAGGAGATTTACCAGGATGTTGCCTGGTATGGAGGGAAAATCTTATGAGGAAAGGCTGATGGACTTGAGGTTGTTTTCGTTAGAGAGAAGAAGGTTAAGAGGTGACTTAATAGAGGCATACAAAATGATCAGAGGGTTAGATAGGGTGGACAGCGAGAGCCTTCTCCCGCGGATGGAGGTGGCTAGCACGAGGGGACATAGCCTTAAATTGAGGGGTAATAGATATAGGACAGAGGTCAGAGGTGGGTTTTTTACGCAAAGAGTGGTGAGGCCGTGGAATGCCCTACCTGCAACAGTAGTGAACTCGCCAACATTGAGGGCATTTAAAAGTTTATTGGATAAGCATATGGATGATAAGGGCATAGTGTCGGTTAGATGGCCTTTAGTTTTTTTCCATGTCGGTGCAACATCGAGGGCCGAAGGGCCTGTACTGCGCTGTATCGTTCTATGTTCTATGTACTGGATGCTTGCCTTCACTCAAGAACAGCCCCTTCTCAAACCACCTTCAATTTATGCTGACCGCACTGCACGTATGTAAATCCCCCCTGAACAGCCAATCAGAAGCTCTGCTGCCCTCTGCTGGATGCTTGCCTTCACTCGAGAACAGCCCCTTCACAAACCACCTTCAACTTACGCTGACCACACTGCACGTATGCAAATCTTCCCTGAACAGCCAATCAGAAGCTCTGTTCTGCTGCCCTCTGCTGGATGCTTGCCTTCACTCGAGAACAGCCCCTTCACAAACCACCTTCAACTTACGCTGACCGCACTGCACGTATGCAAAACTCCCCTGAACAGCCAATCAGAAGCTCTGCTCTGCTGCCCTCTGCTGGATGCTTGCCTTCCTCGAGAACAGCCCCTTCACAAACCACATTCAAGTTCCGCTGACCGCACATATGCAAATATCCCCAGAACAGCCAATCAGAATCTCTGCTCTGCTGCCCTCTGCTGGATGCTTGCCTTCACTCAAGAACAGCCCCTTCACAAGCCACCTTCAACTTCCTCTGACCGCACGGCACAGATGTAAATCTCCTCTGAACAACCAATCAGAAGCTCTGCTCTGCAGCCCTCTGCTGGATGCTTGCTTTCACTCGAACTCCTCAGGTCACTTGCGCAGGTACACCTTCAACTTACTCTGACTGCACTGATGCAAATCTCCCCAGAACAGCCAATGAGAAGCTCTGCTCTGCTGCCCTCTGCTAGATGCTTGTCTTTACTCGAATGCCTCAGGTCACTTGCGCAGGTACACCTTCAACTTATGCTGACTGCACTGCACGTATGCAAATCTCCCCGGAACAGCCAATCTGAAGCTCTGCTCTGCTGCCCTCTGCTGGAGATGTGTTGTGCATTGAAGCATCCGACACAGTCATGGACGAGTTCTTTGGATTTGAGGATCCTCAGCCCAGCATAGACGTCATCCCGACCCATGAGTACAGGATTCTGCTGCGACCTGATGCCAAGAGACAGAGAGCGGTACAAGCCCACAGAGAGCAGCCTAATGGCAAGAGAATGGTCCACACACCACGAAGAGCCCCTGACTCCACACAGAGAATGGTCCACACACCATGAAGTATCTCCGACTCTGCACCAAAAGCAATGACAGACTCCACAGCAAGACTAATGCACGTCTCCACACAGAGAACACAGAAAGACTCGACAGCGAGTCCGCTGCACGGCTTCATTAAGAGCGCACAGATTGACTCCACAGCGAGACCACTGCAACAATGCCAGACTCCACAGACAAAGTGATACAAGCCTCCACAGCGAGCTCGTTGACAGACTCCACGATGGAAGCAATGCAAGACTCCAGAGCGCAGTCCTTGCATGAACAAGACCATAAAGGTCCAGCAACCTTGTCTGAGCAACCAGCAGCAGATGATGCAAGTCTACCACACTCACGTGAACAACAAAAAGACTACGACAGTCTACCCAGATTATTTGAGCCACCAGAAGAATACTCTGACAGTCTACCCAGCTCATCTAACCAACAAGAAGACACTGAAGGTCTACCCTCTGTATGTGCAACAAGTGACAAAGGATTCACAATTCCCACACAAGATGTGCAACATCTCAGTGAGACTGACAGATCTCAGCTAGTATGTACAGAGGCACTTTACAATCAAAGTGTGGTGACTAGTGACTCCAGTGACACCACGTTAATCCAAACCTCATCTACTTGAGCCTCTCCACAAGAACCTGAAATGACTCCAGATGGGGAGCATCAAGAAACCAAAGGTGATTCAGGTGAACCAGAAAGGGGTCCAGATGGGGACCATCGACAAGCCAAGGATGATTCAAGTGAACCGGACATGGGGAGCGCCAAGGAATCAGAGACGGCACGCTCAATAAAACAGAAGATGCCACAAAGGACACTGACACAAGTAACATTGTGAAGGACTCAAATTCTCCACTCGGTGTTGTCAAACACAACAACAAGCACGTCAATAACAACAATGACAACAACAATAGAATAACAACTGGTACGACATGGTACAACTCTGCCCATGAAGGACAATGGGTGTGATTCTCCGCACCCGCGAAAAATCGCGAAATTGTCGTAAAAAACGGGCGCGTTTTACGACGGTCGGGAAGGGTCCATTTCCCAACGTATTCACTTCCGGGAAATGGGCTAGTAACGTGGCGGCATCAATCACGTGCGCGATGACAATGGAACGCGGCGACGACACGATCACACCCACATGACGCCGCCCGATGCCGTAAAAAGGTGCGGGCGAGCACAGAATCTGTCGGCCATGATGTCGGAACCCAGGAGAGCTGCACCTCGTTTTGTGGAGGCCGATGTCGAGACGCTGCTCGATGCTGTCGAGCAGAGGAGGGGCATCATCCGCCCGCGGAGAGGGCATCGCCAACCTGCCAGTGCGGTACGCCAGGCCTGGCGTGAGGTGGCTGTTGCCGTCAGTGCTGTGGGGCAGACCCGTCGCTCTGCAGAGCAGTGCCGGAAAAAGCTTCACGACCTCACCAGGGCTGCCAGGGTAAGTGCCAAGAAGGTGCCCCCTGGTCACAACCATCCCTCCCCCCCCACGTTACTTAATCACCCACCTCCCCCCCTGGCACGAGGGGGTGGAGGGGGATTGGGGCAGAGTTATTTGAGGATGGTTCACAAAGTTGTCACAGACCCAGCGCTCTGGCCCCGTGGAGAGATGCAATCGTCTTATGACAACTTGACACCCAAACTGTGCCAGTATCTGAACGGACTGCTGATGCCTGCCGTATTGTAATGATAAACCTATGTACCCTCCCCCAACAGGCCAAGTCCGCTCACAACAACCGTGAGCGGCACAAGACTGGAGGGGGTTCGCCCAACCTGCACCCCCTCACCACCTTTGAGCAGAGGGCACTGGACCTTGTTGGGGGGCCTGCCAGCCGGGATGTCGCGCTATGCGAGGTTGGCGGATCTGCAGCAAGTGAGATAACCCTTCTTGACAAACACCCACCCCTCCCCCATCCTCTGTCCCTTCACACACCCTGCCCACTTGGACACCTCCCCCATCCTCTGTCCCTTCACACACCCTGCCCACTGGAACATCTCCCCCATCCTCTGTCCCTTCACACACCCTGCCCACTTGGACACCTCCCCCATCCTCTGTCCCTTCACACACCCTGCCCACTGGGACACCTCCCCCATCCTCTGTCCCTTCACACGCTGCCCACTGGGACCGTCCAGCGGCCTGCCGAGCAAATCTAAATAACCCGTCTCATTCTCTTCCCTGGGACGTGATGCCGAACGACCAGGACCGTCTGGCTGCAGACGGACACAGGCATCTGCCGCCACCTCACCCGGGGCCGCACGACAGAGGGTGCCCGATCATCCTCCCCAACCCAATCTGCGGATCAGGACGCCCAAAGGGTGGCGAGAACACAAGCCACGGAAATGGCCAGCGATAACCCTCCGGACTCTGAGCGGCCCCACACCATTGAGGAGGCGCTAAATTGCGACAACATCGGGCTTGCGGCACAGCTATCTCCCACAACATCCATCATCCCAGAGACACTCACCCCGGCAGGCCTATTTAGTGATGAGTCTCCTGGGTCACAGTCTGGTTCGCACATCACAGCTGAGCAGATACAGCAGGTGGAGGTCGGAACAACCGAGGGCCCGGACTCGCGGAGGCCAGACCAGGCCCAGGATGCAGCTGGCTCCCAGACGTTTTCAGAGTTCCTGGAGTTTCTCAACCCACCCGCACAGCCGATGCCTCAAGAAACCCAGGGAAACAACGACGGGATGAGGGCTGCCTTCCAGACTCTGCAGACGCTGTTGAGGAGTCGAACCACGTCCAAGAGCAGGGAGTGGTGCCGCTCATGGCAGAGATCCAGTCCGACACCGCACGGATGGCATCCGCGGTGGAGGCAATGGGTCCGGTGATGCAAGGCATTGGGGTTAATATGCACGCGTCATCCTCGGCCCTGGACAGGGTTGCCCTCTCACAGGCAGCAATGTGCCAGAGGCAAAACGACATTGCCGGCGCCCTGCAGGCCTTGGCCCAGTCTCACCAGGTCATTGGCCAGTCGCAGCAGTCAGTCGCCGAGAGCATCAACCGCCTGACACACGTGCTGGATGGCGTCGTGCACACACAGGTTGAGATCGCACAGTCCCTGGCAGGAATGTCTAACTCCCTGGACTCCGTGTCTGCAAACCTTCGGATCCTGGTGGATACCGTTGCAGGCCTCCAGGACTGGCAGCGCCAGGTGTCGGTGGTGCGACGGGGCACCTCCCCGCTCGCACCTCTGTCCCAAAGTGAGGCCCGGGGGCCACCGGGCTCCCCGAGGGAGGAGTAGGTTTCGGGGCCCGTCCCATTAAGTCCATCACGGGACGTCCCGGAATTCTCGGCCTCCCCCCGTCCCATCCCTGGTGCATCGGGTGGGCAGCAGCCAGAGCAGGGTGGCACAATGTCACCCGAGACGCCCGCAGAGCAGCCTGGCCCATCAAGGCCGGGTCGCCCCAGGAAACGCTTGGCCAAGGAGAAACGAGTCGAGGGGGGCGATTCACAGCAATCCTCCTCCACTCCTGCTGTATCATCTGGGGAGTCACGTAGACGTAGTGTTAGGGCCCGTAAGGCAACTAAGATAGACACTGAGTAAGTTGGCACGAGTGAACGGCACAGTTTAGTTGTAGGGGCTAGGGCACCTGTAAATAATTGTTAACATTAAACGCACTGTTCCACCTTACTTGTAATACCGTGTGATTGTTCCACAGCCACAGGAATCGTGATGGTGACCGAGTGTCGCTGGGGTTGATGAGCGGTGAAACTTCGGTGCCGGGTGTGCAGTCCCTGCCCCTCCCACAGCTAGCCCACGCGGGCACGTGATAGAGTGTCAGTGACGATCTCAGCGGCCACCAAGGTGGATGGTTCAGCTATTGCCATGGGTCAGACTCTCTCTAACGATTCTGAGCTCACAGCTCTTCGCAGAGCGGGCTGTCATCATTCCACATGGCACTGATCACACCCGCTGACACAGCCATCAATGTTGTGCCATACCGTCTGGATCCAGTGGTAAGGGTGATGTCGAAGTGGAGCAGTGTACACTGAGGGGGGGGGGGGGGGGGTTGTGGTGGTGGCAGTTGTGTGTTGACCCTCTGCACAACTAGCAATGCAGGTGGTGGTTTGGTGTTCAGCGGGGACGTCACATGCGATGCGTGAACCATGCTGCCACCAAGGCGTTGCGTGCCCGCCGTCCTCGCCGGGTCTGTCGTGCCGCCTCCTGGACATCACCAGCACCTGGGACGTGTCTGCGTGCTGCGCCCGCCACTCCACCAGCCTCCTCCTCCTCCTTCTCCTCCTCCTCCACCTCCTCCTCCACCTCCTCCTCCTCCTCCTCCTCCTCTGTGCTGGCACCACTGCCACTGGCTTCTCCCTCCGCCTCCTGCAGCAGGTCATCTCCCCTCTGCATCGCGATGTTGTGCAGCGCACAGCAGACCACTACAATGCGAGTGACCCTGTCGGCCTGGTATTGCAGGGCCCCTCCGGAGCGGTCCAGGCACCTGAATCTCATCTTCATGAGGCCAAGGCAGCGCTCCACCACACCCCTGGTTGCTGCATGGGCCTCGTTGTATCGTGTTTCCGCATTGGTCTGAGGCCTCCGTATAGGCGTCATCAGCCAAGACCTCAGCGGATAACCCCTGTCGCCTAGCAACCAGCCCCTCAGCCGGGGGGGACGTCCCTCAAACATCGCAGGGATGAACGACTGTGCCAGTATGTAGGAGTCATGCACACTCCCTGGGAACCTTGCAGAGACATTCATGATCCTCATGTGGGGGTCGCATACCACCTGGATATTCATGGAGTATGTCCCCCTTCTGTTTGTGAACACGTCCCTGTCCCCTGCAGGCGGGCGCATGGGGACTTGAACACAATCGATTGCCCCCTGCACCCTCGGTATCCCGGCCATGCTGGAAAAACCACGAGCTCGTGAGTCGTGACTTGCTTGGTTCTCGAGAAAGGTGATGTAGATGTCTGCGATGGCATAGAGGGCATCGGTCACATCCCGGATGCACCTGTGCACCGATGACTGGGAGATCCCGGAGAGGTCCCCGCTCGGAGACTGGAAGGAGCCGGTAGCATAGAAGTTAAGAGCGACCGTCACCTTGATGGCAACCGGGATCGCGTGTCCTCCCCCCGTTCCACGTGGGGCAAGGTGCACCACGAGGTGACAGATATGTATCACCGTCTGCCTACTCAGCCGGAGTCTCCTCCTGCAGGTGATGTCCGTCATTGTTAGGAAAGAGATCCGGGCACGGTATACCCTCGGCCTTGGTCGTCGCCTCTGGCGCCGTGGCTGCACCCTCACTCTCTCCTCTTCCTCTTCCTCCTCCTCCTCCTCCCCATGCTGCTCGACGACTGGCAACTCCTCGGTCCTTCCCTCTGCTGCTGCAGCTGGCCCTGCATCCACTGCGGGTTGTGGGTGTGGATGCTGCTGCATCGCCAAATGCAGTGCAGCGGCCCCAACCACTGCGCAGAACATAGCCGTTCTGTTCACATACATGGTGCTAACCTACAGAAGGGTGGTGGGGGCAGAGAAACGGGACATGTTAGACGGACGTTAGTCGACAACTCGGCAGCCGCCTGCCACTGGATACCTGTGTGTCCCGGTGGCCTGGTCGCGCTGCTGACACGCGGGCAGCCTAACCCCTGGTCACTTTCTGCATCCAACGGCCAGTAAACTACGTCCTCCTCACGGGTGCGTCAGTGGCCTGTGGCCGGAAGCCACAGGGGAACCAGCGGCCGTGTACTCGTGACCGGCACGCCATGGCATGGTGGCAGACATTTTGTTACGGGGTTGGACGGTTCACTTGCTCACTCTCTACCTAACCACTCCCACTCCCACTCCCCCCTCCATCTCCCCCACTGCCCCCTCCGTCTCCCCCACTCCCCCCCATCTCCCCCACTCCCCCCTCCATCTCCCCCACTCCCCCCTCCGTCTCCCCCACTGCCCCCCCATCTCCCCCCCCCCATCTCCCCCACTCCCCCCTCCGTCTCCCCCACTCCCCCCTCCGTCTCCCCCACTGCCTCCCCCGTCTCCCCCACTCCCCCCGCTCTGGACCCCCTTCCCAGTCTCAGGGATGCCTTCCCCGTTGTGGCCAGACTCGATCGGTGCGCTGAGCGGTGCGCTAACCTCCTGGAAGCTGTCGTCAGCCAGCACGACTGGTTGACGAACTTAAAAAGCAGGTGTGTTTGACGCCGTGTAAACAGTGCGCGATGACGTCGGGACTTCGGCCCATCCGGGCCGGTGAATAGCGGGGGGGCCAATTTGTAGCGATTCTGGTCGTGATGGAGGCGTTTGGCGGGAATGGCGACTCTGAGATTTTGCGGGGTTCGGAGAATAGCGGGAGGGCGTCGGACCAGCATCGCCGTAAAAATTTGCGACGCCCGCTATTCTCCGACCCGTCGTGAGTGCGGAGAATCGCGCCCAATGTTACTACTCAGCTCAGAAGAATGGCAAGACTGAAAACATACGATAGCATGCCAACGCATCTTATCAATTCACATTTGCTACACTACGGATAAGCAAACCAGCTTTCAGGAAAGATGTCACCAAGAATTGCTACCACAAGCATAAAAAACAAGAGTCTACCTCAGACAATGAAGTGATTTGACCATTTAAACACCCCCTGATGACTTCTTGGCTACGTAAACACCAGGACACTGACTGTGTTCACAAGGGAATGACAACATCAACATCGACACTTCCATAACAGCACAAGAAATCCATTCGACCATGTACATTCTAGAACAGTACATCACAGAACAGGCCCTTCGGCCCTCGATGTTGTGCCGAACAATGATCACCCCACTTAAACCCACGTAACCCGTATAACCGTAACCCAACAATCCCCCCATTAACCTTACACTACGGGCAATTTAGCATGGCCAATCCACCTAACCCGCACATCTTTGGACTGTGGGAGGAAACCGGAGCACCCGGAGGAAACCCACGCGCACACGGGGAGGACGTGCAGACTCCACACAGACAGTGACCCAGCCGGGAATCAAACCTGGGACCCTGGAGCTGTGAAGCATTGATGCTAACCACCATGCTACCGTGAGGCTCATAACTATTATTTGGTATGGTTTAATCTCATCATTTAAAAAAAATAAATTTAGAGTACCCAATTATTTTTTCCAATTAAGGGGCAATTTAGCGTAGCCAGTCCACCTATCCTGCACGTCTTTGGGTTGTGGGGGTGAAACGCACGCAGACACGGGGAGAAAGTGCAAACTCCTCATGGACCGTGACCCAGGGCCGGGATTCAAACCCGGGTCCTCAGCGCCGTAGGCAGCAATGCTAACCACTGTGCCACTGTTCCGCTCCTATCCTCAACGTCATCATAACTATCATTTGGCATTGTATAATCCTCAATGTCATCATAACTATTCTTTCATCTTGTATAGTCATCACAGTCATCATAACTTGTACATGTCATCACTTATTTACCTATTTTTGTTCAATTTTTCTTTAACACTGTACAGAAAATATGTAAGACAAAAAAGGGGGATGTGGTGATATGCATCACTGTAAATACACAAGGGGTTATTGTAAAACACTACGACTAAGTAAACACTAGAGGGAGTACCAGAGACGTCATGACATGCAGACACACAGCTAATTAACATATAGATTAGAACACAACCAATGGGCAGTCACACCACCCAGAGGTGACACTACCACAAGGGGGCATTACACAGCCCACACATAAGGACAGGGCACACATGCTCTGTCTCTTTCCACAGGCGGCACTGAGAGAGTAGGACAGGCGCAGATCAGAAGCATCACACCCACCACGTGGCTCAGAGCAGACTGGTTAGTTAGACTGAATTACTATAGCAAGATTAGGAGGAGAGTCAAACTCATAGAGAACTGTGCTAATGGTTCAATAAATCACATTGAACTTACTTCAAAGTCTGGAGTATCTTTTGGTCAAAGCTGCATTGAGTTGCAGCGTGCGATATCCCAGAGTACATAACACAACAAGGCCCACCTCCCAATGCTCTTCCCCTGATCGGCCGAGTTCCCGATGGCGTCAGTTGCGTGTGCTATCACCTGTCGGACATTCAGCATGGCGGCTGTGGACTCAGTCCAGCCCCACCACAATTGGGGTAGGGCTGATCTGTGGGCAGGGGGGACTTTGTCAGGGGCTGGGGGCACTGTTGGGGGGTGGTCTAGGGCATGCAAGCCGGCCAAAGGGGGGGGAAACTATTTTTCAGGCCAGGTCAGCGTGAGGCCGACGCCATGTTGCCGTGCGTATGCGCGCCACGGACCCGGTAATTCTCCGGGCCGTATCAGCAGCTAGAGCCGGATGTTTTACTAAGCAGGTATGCTAGCCCCCAGTAAAACGCCATTGTTCCCGTGCAGGCATGAGGAAATAGCCTCAGAATCAGATAATCCAGCCCCACAGCTTCTATATAATCCCCACAGTACAGACGGAGGCCATTCAGCTCATCATGTCTGCATCAAACCTTTGTAAGAGCACCCTATCTGTGCCCATATCCCCATCCTATCCCCATAACCACATACCCCACATAACTGGGGCTGGTTTAGCTCACCAGGCTAAATCGCTGGCTTTTAAAGCAGACCAAGCAGGCCAGCAGCATGGTTCGATTCCCGTACCAGCCTCCCCGGACAGGCGCCGGAATGTGGCGACTAGGGGCTTTTCACAGTAACTTCATTGAAGCCTACTCGTGACAATAAGCGATTTTCATTTTTTTCATTTCATTTCATAACTTGCACATCTTGGACATTTAGGAACAATTTAGCATGGCCAATCCACCTAGCCTGCACATTTGTGGATGGTAGGAGGAAACCGGAGCATCTGGAGGATACCCATGCAGAGACAGGGACAAAGGGCAGCACGGTAGCATGGTGGTTAGCATAAATGCTTCACAGCTCCAGGATCCCAGGTTTGGTTCCCGGCTGGGTCACTGTCTGTGCGGAGTCTGCACGTCCTCCCCGTGTGTGCGTGGGTTTCCTCCGGGTGCTTTGGTTTCCTCCCACAGTCCAAAGATGTGCGGGTTAGGTGGATTGGCCATGCTAAATTGCCCGTAGTGTCCTTAAAAGTAAGGTTAGTGGGGGGGGGGGGGGGGGGGGGGTTGTTGGGTTACGGGTATAGGTTGGATACGTGGGTTTGAGTAGGGTGATCATTGCTCGGCACAACATCGAGGGCCGAATGGCCTGTTCTGTGCTGTACTGTTCTATGTTCTAATGTGCAAACTTCACACAATCACCCAAGGCCAGAATTGAACCCAGGTCTCTGGCCCTGTGAGGCGTCATTGCAAACCACTGTGCCGCCATGTCATAAACTATGCCTGTTGGCCCATCCCAATGACCTCTCGTACCCTATATGTCTTGCTGTGGCATGCCTATTCACCTACTATATGCCTTATACACAACCAATTGGAGGATGGTGAAGTAGTGGCACTGTTACTGGACTAATAATTCAGAGGCCCAGTCTAATGCTCTGAGGATTTCAATGAAGTTTAGAAAATCTGGAATTAAAAGCTGTCTGAGTAACAATGACCATAAAACCATTATCAATTGTCATAAAAGCCCACTAATGTCATTTATCATCCATCCTTACCTCCAAAACGTTCAAGAATACCACTCAGTTCAAGGGCAATTAGAAATGGCAATAAATGCTGTCTTTGCTAGGGACGTCACATTCCTTGAACATAGAACATAAAACAGTACAGCACAGAACAGGCCCTTCGGCCCTAGATATTGTGCCAAGCACTGTCCGAAACCAAGATCAAGCTATCCCACTCCCTGTCATTCTGGTGTGCTCCATGTGCCGATCCGATAACCGCTTGAAAGTTCCTAAAGTGTCTGACTCCACTATCACAGCGGGCAGTGCATTCCACACCCTAACCACCATCATCTGAGTAAGGAACCTACCTTGGACATCCCTCCTATATCTCCCACCCTGAACCTTATAGTTATGCCCCCTTGTAACAGCTACATCCACCCGAGGACAATTGAAATAATACATTTTTTAAAATGAGCGTTATAATAACAATAGGATGTGAAAACATTTTAAGTCATTCATTCATAATGGCGGCATGGTGGCACAGTGGTTAGCACTGCTGCCTCACAGCTCTAGGGGCCCGAGTTCAATTCCATTCTTGGATCACTGTCTGTGCGGAGTCTGCATGTTCTCACCATGTATGCGTGGGTTTCCTCCGGGAGCTCCGGTTTTCTCCCACAGTTAAATGGTGTGCAGGTTGGGTGAATTGGCCATGCTAAATTGCCCCTTAGCGTATAAAATGTCAGGTGGGTTACTGGGATACGAGGATAGATTGGGGCCATGGGCCTAAGTAGGGTGCTCTCTCAGAGGGTCAGTGCTGATTCAATGGCCCAAATTACCTCCCTCTGCACTGCTGGGATTCTATAACCTTAGACTTCCTTTAAAAAACACCTATCACGACTGCCCTAAAGAAGTGTCAATCATAGAGACCCTTTTGAATTATCAATATCTGAAACTGTAGGTACTTGGTGCCTCACATAATCACAAAATAAGAGTGCAGCAGGGGGCCTTCGGCCCATCGAGTCTGCACCAATGCATAAAAGACATCTGATCTGCTTACCTAATCCCATTTGCGAGCACTTGGCCCATAGAATTGAATGTTATGATGTGCCAAGCATTCATCCAGATACATTTTATAAGATGTGAGGCAACCTTCCTCTACCACCCTCCCAGACCCAGTGCATTCCAGGCTGTCATTACCCTCTGGATAAAAACATTTTTCCTCAAATCCCCCCTGAACCTCCTGCCCCTTACATTGAACTTGTGTCCCCTCGTAACTGTTATCATAACTCATAACTGAACGGTTCAGTCCCAGGCAACATCCTGGTGAATCGCCTCTGCACCCCCTCCAGTGCAATCACATCCTTCCTATAATGGAGCGACCAGAATTGCATACATTACTCAAGCTGCGACCTCACCAAAGTTCTATACAACTCCAACATGACCTCCTTGCTTTTGTAATCTATGCCTCGACTGATAAAGGCAAGTGCCCCATATGTCATTTTCACCACCCTATTAACCTGCCCTTCTGCCTTCAGAGATCTTTGTCAAATAGGCCAAGATCCCTTTGTTCCTTGGAACTTCGCAGTGTCAGGCCATTCATTGACTAGTTCCTTGTCAAATTATTCTTTCCAAATACATCTCTTACATCTTACACTTATGAGGGTTAAATTCCATTTGCCACCTTTCTGCCCATTTGACCATCCCAACTATATCTTCCTCCAACCCGAAACATTCAACTTCACTGTTTAACCACCCGTCCAATCTTTGTGTCATTCGCAAACTTACTGATCCTATTCCCCAGGTAGTCACCTATGTCGTTTGTATAAATGACAAGTAATAGGAGACCCAGCACAGATTCCTGTGGTATGCTCTCGACACTAGCCTCCAGTCACTAAAGCAACCATCTGTCATCCCACTGTTTTCTACAGCTAAGCCAATGTTGAATCCACCTCATCACATTTGCCTTTTTTACAAATCTTCTTTGTGGGACCTTGTCAAAGGCTTTGTTGAAATTTTTTTGTTTTTTAAATTTAGAATACCCAATTATTATTTTTTTTTTCCAATTAAGGGGCAATCTGCAAACTCCACATGGACAGTGACCCATAGAACATAGAACAGTACAACCTTGTTCGAAACCAAGATCAAGCCATCCCACTCCCTGTCATTCTGGTGTGCACCATGTTCCTATCCAATAACCGCTTGAAAGTTACTAAAGTGTCCGACTCCACTATCACAGCAGGCAGTCCATTCCACACCCTAACCACTCTCTGAGTAAAGAACCCACCTCGGACATCTCACCTATATCATCCACCCAAGGAAATAGTCTCTGAACGTCCACTCTATCTATCCTCCTCATCATCTTATAAACCTCTATTAAGTCAACTCTCATCCTCCTCCGCTCCAAAGAGAAAAGCCCTAGCTCCTTCAACCTTTCCTCATAAAACCTATCCTCCAAACCAGGCAGCATCCTGGTAAATCTCCTTTGCACCCTTTCCAATGCTTCCACATCCTTCCGATAGTGAGGTGACCAGAACAGCACAATACTCCAAATGTGGTCTCACCAGGGTCATGTACAGATGCAGCAAAACCCCACGGCTCTTAAACTCAAGCCCTCTGTTAATAAACGCTAACACACTATAGGCCTTCTTCACGGCTCAGTCCACTTGAGTGGAAACCGTCAGAGATCTGTGACATGAACCCCAAGATCTCTCTGTTCCTCCACATTCCTCAGAACCCTGCCGTTGACCCTGTAATCCGCACTCAAATTTTTCCCACCAAAATGAATCACCTTGCACTTATCAGGGTTAAACTCCATCTGCCATTTTTCGGCCCTGCTCTGCATCCTATCAATGTCTCTTTGCAACCAACAACAGCCCTCCACCTCATCCACTACTCCACCAATCTTGGTGTCATCAGCAAATTTACTGACCCACCATTCAGCCCCCACCTCCAAGTCATTGATAAAAATCACAAATAACAGAGGACCCAGCACTGATCCCTGTGGTACACCGCTGGGAACTGGTCTCCAGCCTGAAAATGTTCCATCCACCACCACTCTGTCTTCTCTGTGAAAGCCAATTACTTATCCAATTAGCCAAATTTCCCTCTATCCCACACCTCCTTACTTTCTTCATGAGCAACCATGGGGAACCTTATCAAACACCTTTCTAAAATCCATGTATACGACATCACATGCTCTACCTTCATCTACACACCCAGTAACCTCCTCAAAGAATTCAATCAAATTTGTGAGGCAGACTTACCCTTCACGAATCCGTGTTGACTATCCTGGATAAGCTGCATCTTTCCAAATCGTCATACATCCTACCCTTCAGGACCTTTTCCATTAACTTACCGACCACCGAAATCAGACTAACTGGTCTATAATTACCAGGGTCATTCCTATTCCCTTTCTTGAACAGAGGAACAAGATTCACCACTCTCTAGTCCTCTGGCACTATCCCCGTGGACAGTGAGGACCCAAAGATCAAAGCCAAAGGCTCGGCAATATCATCCCTTGCCTCTCAAAGAATCCTAGGATAGATCCCATCTGGCCCAGGGGACTTGCCGACCCTAAGGTTTTTCAAAATTGCTAATATATCCTTCCTCAGAACATCTACCTCCTCCAGCCTACCCGCCTGTATCGCACTCTCATCCCCAAATACTTGGTCCCTCTCCTTCATGAACACTGAAGAACAGTATTCATTCAATGCCTCTCCTATCTCTTCTGACTCCATGCACAAGTTCCCACTACTGTCTTTGACCGGCCCTAACCTCACCCTGATCTTTCTTTTATTTCTTACACAAGAGTAAAAAGCCTTGGGGTTTTCCTTGATCCGACCCGCCAAGGACTTTTCATGCCCCCTCCTAGCTCCCCTAAGCCCTTTTCTTAGCTCATTCCTTGCGACCTTGCAACATAGAACATAGAACATAGAACATAGAACGATACAGCGCAGTACAGGCCCTTCGGCCCTCGATGTTGCACCGACATGGAAAAAATCTAAAGGCCATCTAACCTACACTATGCCCTTATCATCCATATGCTTATCCAATAAATTTTTAAATGCCCTCAATGTTGGCATGTTCACTACTGTTGCAGGTAGGGCATTCCACGGCCTCACCACTCTTTGCGTAAAAAACCCACCTCTGACCTCTGTCCTATATCTATTACCCCTCAATTTAAGGCTATGTCCCCTCGTGCTAGCCACCTCCATCCGCGGGACAAGGCTCTCGCTGTCCACCCTATCTAACCCTCTGATCATTTTGTATGCCTCTATTAAGTCACCTCTTAACCTTCTTCTCTCTAACGAAAACAACCTCAAGTCCATCAGCCTTTCCTCATAAGATTTTCCCTCCATACCAGGCAACATCCTGGTAAATCTCCTCTGCACCCGTTCCAAAGCTTCCACGTCCTTCCTATAATGAGGCGACCAGAACTGTACGCAATACTCCAAATGCGGCCGTACTAGAGTTTTGTACAACTGCAACATGACCTCATGGCTCCGGAACTCAATCCCTCTACCAATAAAGGCCAACACACCATAGGCCTTCTTCACAACCCTATCAACCTGGGTGGCAACTTTCAGGGATCTATGTACATGGACACCGAGATCCCTCTGCTCATCCACACTACCAAGAATTTTACCATTAGCCAAATATTCCGCATTTCTGTTATTCTTTCCAAAGTGAATCACCTCACACTTCTCCACATTAAACTCCATTTGCCACCTCTCAGCCCAGCTCTGCAGCTTATCTATGTCCCTCTGTAACCTGCAACATCCTTCCGCACTGTCTACAACTCCACCGACTTTAGTGTCGTCTGCAAATTTACTCACCCATCCTTCTGCGCCCTCCTCTAGGTCATTTATAAAAATGACAAACAGCAACGGCCCCAGAACAGATCCTTGTGGTACGCCACTCGTAACTGAACTCCATTCTGAACATTTCCCATCAACTACCACTCTCTGTCTTCTTTCAACTAGCCAATTTCTGATCCACATCTCTAAATCACCCTCAATCCCCAGCCTCCGTATTTTCTGCAATAGCCGACCATGGGGAACCTTATCAAACGCTTTACTGAAATCCATATACACCACATCAACTGCTCTACCCTCGTCTACCTGTTCAGTCACCTTCTCAAAGAACTCGATAAGGTTTGTGAGGCATGACCTACCCTTCACAAAACCATGCTGACTGTCCCTAATCATATTATTCCTATCTAGATGATTATAAATCGTATCTTTTATAATCCTCTCCAAGACTTTACCCACCACAGACGTTAGGCTCACCGGCCTATAGTTACCGGGGTTATCTCTACTCCCCTTCTTGAACAAAGGGACCACATTTGCTATCCTCCAGTCCTCTGGCACTATTCCTGTAGCCAATGATGACCTAAAAATCAAAGCCAAAGGCTCAGCAATCTCTTCCCTGGCTTCCCAGAGAATCCTAGGATAAATCCCATCCGGCCCCGGGGACTTATCTATTTTCACCTTGTCCAGAATTGCCAACACTTCTTCCCTACGCACCTCAATGCCATCTATTCTAATAGCCTGGGTCTCAGCATTCTCCTCCACAATATTATCTTTTTCTTGAGTGAATACTGACGAAAAGTATTCATTTAGTATCTCGCTTATCTCCTCAGCCTCCACACACAACTTCCCACCACTGTCCTTGACTGGCCCTACTCTTACCCTAGTCATTCTTTTATTCCTGACATACCTATAGAAAGCTTTTGGGTTTTCCTTGATCCTACCTGCCAAAGACTTCTCATGTCCCCTCCTTGCTCGTCTCAGCTCTCTCTTTAGATCCTTCCTCGCTTCCTTGTAACTATCAAGCGCCCCAACTGAAACTTCACGCCTCATCTTCACATAGGCCTCCTTCTTCCTCTTAACAAGAGATTCCACTTCTTTGGTAAACCACGGTTCCCTCGCTCGACCCCTTCCTCCCTGCCTGACTGGTACGTACTTATCAAGAACATGCAATAGCTGTTCCTTGAACAAGCTCCACATATCCAGTGTGCCCAACCCTTGCAGCCTACTTCTCCAACCAACACATCCTAAGTCATGTCTAATGGCATCATAATTGCCCTTCCCCCAGCTATAACTCTTGCCCTGCGGGGTATACTTATCCCTTTCCATCACTAATGTAAAGGTCACCGAATTGTGGTCACTGTTTCCAAAGTGCTCACCTACCTCCAGATCTAACACCTGGCCTGGTTCATTACCCAAAACCAAATCCAATGTGGCCTCGCCTCTTGTTGGCCTGTCAACATATTGTGTCAGGAAACCCTCCTGCACACATTGTACAAAGAATGACCCCTCTAATGTACTCGAACTATATCTTTTCCAGTCAATATTTGGAAAGTTAAAGTCTCCCATAACAACTACCCTGTTACTTTCGCTCTTTTCCAGAATCATCTTCGCCATCCTTTCCTCTACATCCCTAGAACTATTAGGTGGCCTATAGAAAACTCCCAACAGGGTGACCTCTCCTTTCCTGTTTCTAACCTCAGCCCATACTACCTCAGAAGAAGAGTCCCCATCTAGCATCCTTTCCGCCACCGTAATACTGTCCTTGACTAGCAGCGCCACACCTCCCCCTCTTTTGCCCCCTTCTCTGAACTTACTAAAACACCTAAACCCCGGAACCTGCAACAACCATTCCTGTCCCTGCTCTATCCATGTCTCTGAAATGGCCACAACATCGAAGTCCCAGGTACCAACCCATGCTGCCAGTTCCCCTACCTTATTTCGTATACTCCTGGCATTGAAGTAGACACACTTCAAACCACCTACCTGAACACTGGCACCCTCCTGCGAAGTCAAATCTGTGCTCCTGACCTCTATACTCTCAATCTCCCGTACCCTAAAACTACAATCCAGGTTCCCATGCCCCTGCTGAATTAGTTTAAACCCCCCCAAAGAGCACTAACAAATCTCCCACCCAGGATATTGGTGCCCCTCAGGTTCAGATGTAGACCATCCTGTCTATAGAGGTCCCACCTTCCCCAGAAAGAGCCCCAGTTATCCAGAAATCTGAATCCCTCCCGCCTGCACCATCCCTGTAGCCACGTGTTTAATTGCTCTCTCTCCCTATTCCTCATCTCACTATCACGTGGCACGAGCAACAACCCAGAGATAACAACTCTGTTTGTTCTCGCTCTGAGCTTCCATCCTAGCTCCCTAAAGGCCTGCCTGACATCCTTGTCCCCTTTCCTACCTATGTCGTTAGTGCCAATGTGGATTACGACTTGGGGCTGCTCCCCCTCCCCCTTTAGGACCCGGAAAACACGATCCGAGACATCACGTACCCTTGTACCTGGGAGGCAACATACCAAACGTGAGTCTCTCTCGCTCCCACAAAATCTCCTATCTGTGCCCCTGACTATTGAGTCCCCAATTACTAATGTTCTACTCCTTTCCCCCCTTCCCTTCTGAGCAACAGGGACAGACTCCGTGCCAGAGGCCCGTACCCCATGGCTTACCCCTGGTAAGTCGTCCCCCCCACAAGTATCCAAAACGGTATACTTGTTACTCAGGGGAACGACCGCAGGGGGTCCCTGCACTGACTGCTTCTTCCCAGTCCCTCTTACAGTTACCCATCTATCTCCAGTCTTTGGTGTAACTATTTCCCTGAAGCTCCTATCTATGACCCCCTCTGCCTCCCGAATGATCCGAAGTTCATCCAGCTCAAGCTCCAGGTCCCTAACACGGATTTTGAGGAGCTGGAGTTGGGTGCACTTCCCACAGATGAAATCAGCAGGGACACTGACGGCGTCCCTCACCTCAAACATTCTGCAGGAGGAGCATTGTACTGCCTTCCCTGACATCACCTCTAGATTTAAAAAATAACAAGAAAAAGAAAAAGAAAGGAAGAGCTTACCTGATATTACCTCAAACCCTGCTCCCGCTCAAAGGTAAGCAAATTTAAAGGCACTCACACACCTTCACGACAGGCCCCTGCTCCCGCTTCCCAACCACCGTGGGGTGGGAAACACTCACGAAGTGTTTCGGGTTTAACTGTCACTTGCCAACAGCCTCTCCACAAACCACCTTCAACTTAGGCTGACCGCACTGCACGTATGCAAATTTCCCCAGAACAGCTGATCAGTAGCTCTGCTCTGCTGCCCTCTGCTGGATGATTGCCTTCACTCAAACTCCTCGGGTCCCCTTCGCAGATTCACCTTCCACTTAGGCTGACCGCACTGCACGTATGCAAATTTCCCCAGAACAGCTGATCAGTAGCTCTGCTCTGCTGCCCTCTGCTGGATGATTGCCTTCACTCAAACTCCTCGGGTCCCCTTCGCAGATTCACCTTCCACTTAGGCTGACCGCACTGCACGTATGCAAATTTCCCCAGAACAGCTGATCAGTAGCTCTGCTCTGCTGCCCTCTGCTGGATGATTGCCTTCACTCAAACTCCTCGGGTCCCCTTCGCAGATTCACCTTCAACTTAGGCTGACCGCACTGCACGTATGCAAATTTCCCCAGAACAGCTGATCAGTAGCTCTGCTCTGCTGCCCTCTGCTGGATGATTGCCTTCACTCAAACTCCTCGGGTCCCCTTCGCAGATTCACCTTCCACTTAGGCTGACCGCACTGCACGTATGCAAATTTCCCCAGAACAGCTGATCAGTAGCTCTCCTCTGCTGCCCTCTGCTGGATGATTGCCTTCACTCAAACTCCTCGGGTCCCCTTCGCAGATTCACCTTCCACTTAGGCTGACCGCACTGCACGTATGCAAATTTCCCCAGAACAGCTGATCAGTAGCTCTCCTCTGCTGCCCTCTGCTGGATGATTGCCTTCACTCAAACTCCTCGGGTCCCCTTCGCAGATTCACCTTCCACTTAGGCTGACCGCACTGCACGTATGCAAATTTCCCCAGAACAGCTGATCAGTAGCGCTCCTCTGCTGCCCTCTGCTGGATGATTGCCTTCACTCAAACTCCTCGGGTCCCCTTCGCAGATTCACCTTCCACTTAGGCTGACCGCACTGCGCGTATGCAAATTTCCCCAGAACAGCTGATCAGTAGCTCTGCTCTGCTGCCCTCTGCTGGATGATTGCCTTCACTCAAACTCCTCGGGTCCCCTTCGCAGATTCACCTTCCACTTAGGCTGACCGCACTGCGCGTATGCAAATTTCCCCAGAACAGCTGATCAGTAGCTCTGCTCTGCTGCCCTCTGCTGGATGATTGCCTTCACTCAAACTCCTCGGGTCCCCTTCGCAGATTCACCTTCCACTTAGGCTGACCGCACTGCGCGTATGCAAATTTCCCCAGAACAGCTGATCAGTAGCTCTGCTCTGCTGCCCTCTGCTGGATGATTGCCTTCACTCAAACTCCTCGGGTCCCCTTCGCAGATTCACCTTCCACTTAGGCTGACCGCACTGCGCGTATGCAAATTTCCCCAGAACAGCTGATCAGTAGCTCTGCTCTGCTGCCCTCTGCTGGATGATTGCCTTCACTCAAACTCCTCGGGTCCCCTTCGCAGATTCACCTTCCACTTAGGCTGACCGCACTGCGCGTATGCAAATTTCCCCAGAACAGCTGATCAGTAGCTCTGCTCTGCTGCCCTCTGCTGGATGATTGCCTTCACTCAAACTCCTCGGGTCCCCTTCGCAGATTCACCTTCCACTTAGGCTGACCGCACTGCGCGTATGCAAATTTCCCCAGAACAGCTGATCAGTAGCTCTGCTCTGCTGCCCTCTGCTGGATGATTGCCTTCACTCAAACTCCTCGGGTCCCCTTCGCAGATTCACCTTCCACTTAGGCTGACCGCACTGCGCGTATGCAAATTTCCCCAGAACAGCTGATCAGTAGCTCTGCTCTGCTGCCCTCTGCTGGATGATTGCCTTCACTCAAACTCCTCGGGTCCCCTTCGCAGATTCACCTTCCACTTAGGCTGACCGCACTGCGCGTATGCAAATTTCCCCAGAACAGCTGATCAGTAGCTCTGCTCTGCTGCCCTCTGCTGGATGATTGCCTTCACTCAAACTCCTCGGGTCCCCTTCGCAGATTCACCTTCCACTTAGGCTGACCGCACTGCGCGTATGCAAATTTCCCCAGAACAGCTGATCAGTAGCTCTGCTCTGCTGCCCTCTGCTGGATGATTGCCTTCACTCAAACTCCTCGGGTCCCCTTCGCAGATTCACCTTCCACTTAGGCTGACCGCACTGCGCGTATGCAAATTTCCCCAGAACAGCTGATCAGTAGCTCTGCTCTGCTGCCCTCTGCTGGATGATTGCCTTCACTCAAACTCCTCGGGTCCCCTTCGCAGATTCACCTTCCACTTAGGCTGACCGCACTGCGCGTATGCAAATTTCCCCAGAACAGCTGATCAGTAGCTCTGCTCTGCTGCCCTCTGCTGGATGATTGCCTTCACTCAAACTCCTCGGGTCCCCTTCGCAGATTCACCTTCCACTTAGGCTGACCGCACTGCGCGTATGCAAATTTCCCCAGAACAGCTGATCAGTAGCTCTGCTCTGCTGCCCTCTGCTGGATGATTGCCTTCACTCAAACTCCTCGGGTCCCCTTCGCAGATTCACCTTCCACTTAGGCTGACCGCACTGCGCGTATGCAAATTTCCCCAGAACAGCTGATCAGTAGCTCTGCTCTGCTGCCCTCTGCTGGATGATTGCCTTCACTCAAACTCCTCGGGTCCCCTTCGCAGATTCACCTTCCACTTAGGCTGACCGCACTGCGCGTATGCAAATTTCCCCAGAACAGCTGATCAGTAGCTCTGCTCTGCTGCCCTCTGCTGGATGATTGCCTTCACTCAAACTCCTCGGGTCCCCTTCGCAGATTCACCTTCCACTTAGGCTGACCGCACTGCGCGTATGCAAATTTCCCCAGAACAGCTGATCAGTAGCTCTGCTCTGCTGCCCTCTGCTGGATGATTGCCTTCACTCAAACTCCTCGGGTCCCCTTCGCAGATTCACCTTCCACTTAGGCTGACCGCACTGCGCGTATGCAAATTTCCCCAGAACAGCTGATCAGTAGCTCTGCTCTGCTGCCCTCTGCTGGATGATTGCCTTCACTCAAACTCCTCGGGTCCCCTTCGCAGATTCACCTTCCACTTAGGCTGACCGCACTGCGCGTATGCAAATTTCCCCAGAACAGCTGATCAGTAGCTCTGCTCTGCTGCCCTCTGCTGGATGATTACCTTCACTCAAACTCCTCGGGTCCCCTTCGCAGATTCACCTTCCACTTAGGCTGACCGCACTGCGCGTATGCAAATTTCCCCAGAACAGCTGATCAGTAGCTCTGCTCTGCTGCCCTCTGCTGGATGATTGCCTTCACTCAAACTCCTCGGGTCCCCTTCGCAGATTCACCTTCCACTTAGGCTGACCGCACTGCGCGTATGCAAATTTCCCCAGAACAGCTGATCAGTAGCTCTGCTCTGCTGCCCTCTGCTGGATGGTTGCCTTCACTCAAACTCCTCGGGTCCCCTTCGCAGATTCACCTTCCACTTAGGCTGACCGCACTGCGCGTATGCAAATTTCCCCAGAACAGCTGATCAGTAGCTCTGCTCTGCTGCCCTCTGCTGGATGGTTGCCTTCACTCAAACTCCTCGGGTCCCCTTCGCAGATTCACCTTCCACTTAGGCTGACCGCACTGCGCGTATGCAAATTTCCCCAGAACAGCTGATCAGTAGCTCTGCTCTGCTGCCCTCTGCTGGATGGTTGCCTTCACTCAAACTCCTCGGGTCCCCTTCGCAGATTCACCTTCCACTTAGGCTGACCGCACTGCGCGTATGCAAATTTCCCCAGAACAGCTGATCAGTAGCTCTGCTCTGCTGCCCTCTGCTGGATGATTGCCTTCACTCAAACTCCTCGGGTCCCCTTCGCAGATTCACCTTCCACTTAGGCTGACCGCACTGCACGTATGCAAATTTCCCCAGAACAGCTGATCAGTAGCTCTGCTCTGCTGCCCTCTGCTGGATGATTGCCTTCACTCAAACTCCTCGGGTCCCCTTCGCAGATTCACCTTCCACTTAGGCTGACCGCACTGCACGTATGCAAATTTCCCCAGAACAGCTGATCAGTAGCTCTGCTCTGCTGCCCTCTGCTGGATGATTGCCTTCACTCAAACTCCTCGGGTCCCCTTCGCAGATTCACCTTCCACTTAGGCTGACCGCACTGCACGTATGCAAATTTCCCCAGAACAGCTGATCAGTAGCTCTGCTCTGCTGCCCTCTGCTGGATGATTGCCTTCACTCAAACTCCTCGGGTCCCCTTCGCAGATTCACCTTCCACTTAGGCTGACCGCACTGCACGTATGCAAATTTCCCCAGAACAGCTGATCAGTAGCTCTGCTCTGCTGCCCTCTGCTGGATGATTGCCTTCACTCAAACTCCTCGGGTCCCCTTCGCAGATTCACCTTCCACTTAGGCTGACCGCACTGCACGTATGCAAATTTCCCCAGAACAGCTGATCAGTAGCTCTGCTCTGCTGCCCTCTGCTGGATGATTGCCTTCACTCAAACTCCTCGGGTCCCCTTCGCAGATTCACCTTCCACTTAGGCTGACCGCACTGCACGTATGCAAATTTCCCCAGAACAGCTGATCAGTAGCTCTGCTCTGCTGCCCTCTGCTGGATGATTGCCTTCACTCAAACTCCTCGGGTCCCCTTCGCAGATTCACCTTCCACTTAGGCTGACCGCACTGCACGTATGCAAATTTCCCCAGAACAGCTGATCAGTAGCTCTGCTCTGCTGCCCTCTGCTGGATGATTGCCTTCACTCAAACTCCTCGGGTCCCCTTCGCAGATTCACCTTCCACTTAGGCTGACCGCACTGCACGTATGCAAATTTCCCCAGAACAGCTGATCAGTAGCTCTGCTCTGCTGCCCTCTGCTGGATGATTGCCTTCACTCAAACTCCTCGGGTCCCCTTCGCAGATTCACCTTCCACTTAGGCTGACCGCACTGCACGTATGCAAATTTCCCCAGAACAGCTGATCAGTAGCTCTGCTCTGCTGCCCTCTGCTGGATCAAAAGATCCAACTGAACCTTGTTTTCTCATCTTACATACGCTTCCTTTTTCCTCTTGACAAGACATTCAACCTCTTTTGTGAACCATGGTTCCCTCACACGGCCATTTCCTCCCTGCCTGACGGACATACCTATCAAGGACATGCAGTATTTGTTCCTTGAACAAGCTCCACTTTTCATTTGTGCCTTTCCCTGACAGTTTCTGTTACCATCTTATGCTCCCTAATCTTGCCTAGTTGCATCATAATTACCCCTCCCCCAATTATAAACCTTGCCCTGCCGTATGGCCCTATCCCTCTCCATTGCAATAGTGAAAGACACCGAATTGTGGTCACTATCTCCAAAGTGCTCTCCCACAAACCAATCTAACACTTGGCCCGGTTCATTACCCAGTACCAAATCCAATGTGGCCCAACTTCTTGCCGGCCTATCCACATATTATGCCAGGAAACCCTCCTGCACACACTGTACAAAATGTACCCCATCGGAACTGTTTGACCTATAGAGGTTCCAGTTAATATTTGGAAAGTTAAAGTCACCCATGACAACTACCCTAAGACCTCCACACCTATCCATAATCTGTTTTGCAATTTCTTCCTCCACATTTCTATTACTATTTGGGGGCCTATAGAAAACTCCTAACAAAATGACCGTTCCTTTCCTATTTCTAACTTCAGCCCATCTTACCTCAATAGGTAGATCACCCTCGAACTGCCTTTCTGCAGCCGTTAAACTATCCTTGATTAACAATGCTACTCCTCCACCTCTTTTACCACCTTTCCTGCTCTAACTGAAACATCTGTACCCTGGAACTTCCAACAACCATTCCTGTCCCTGTTTGAACCATGTCTCTGTAATGCCCACAACATGGTAGTCCCAGGTACAGATCCCGCTCTAAGTTCACCTACCTCATTCTGGATGCTCCTTGCATTGAAGTAGACACACATCAACCCACCTTCCTGTCTACCGGTACATGCCTGCGACCTTGATACCCTCCTCAGTACCTCACTACTTTCAACATTGGCTTCTAGACTACAGCTCATTTTCCCATCCCCCTGACCCAGGGCAGGGATTCGAACCGATTCCTCAGCGCCGTAGTCCCAGTGCTAATCGCTGCACTACATGCCGCCCTAGGGTGTGCTGAAATCCATGAAAGCTACATGAACTGCACTACCCTCGTCAATACACCTGGTCACATTCTCAAAAAAGTCAATCAAATTTATTAGACATGATTCTTCTGACATAGCAATGCTGACTATTCCTGGTGAAAACTTAATAACAATCTTTATTCGTATCACAAGTAGGCTTACATTAACCATGCAGTGAAGTTACCGTGAAAATCCCTTGGTCGTCACACTCCAGCACTTGTTTCTGTACACGAGAGAGAATGTAGGAGAATTCAGAATGTCCAAATTATCTAACAGCAAGTGTTTCGGGACTTGTGGGAGGGAACCGGAGCACCCTGACGAAACCCACACAGACTGGGGAGAATGTGCAGACTCCACACAGACAGTGACCCAAGCCAGGAATCAAATCCAAATTCCTGGAACTGTGAAGCAACAGTGCTAACCACTGTGCTTCCTCGCTGCACATTGCTTCTCCAAGTGCCGATTCTCTCCTTCAGAATTTTCTACAATAGTTTCCCGACCACTGACGTGAAACTCACAGGTCTGTAGTTCCCTGGCCTATCTCTACAAACTTTCTTAAACAGTGGGACCACATTAGTTGTTCTCCAGTCCTCTGGCATCTCCCATGTGGCCAGAGAGGGATTAAAAAATTATGTTAGAGTCGCTGCAACCTTCTTCCTCACCTCCCACAGCATCCTGGGACACAATTCATCTGGACCTGGCGGTTTGTCCACTTTTAAGCCTTCCAACACCTCCAATACCTTGTCGCTCCATGTGACAATTTGCTCAAGCACATCACAGTCTCTCTACCTGACTTCCTTATCTACCTTCTCAGCCCCTTGGTTGAAGAAAGATGTGAAGTATTTATTTAACACCCTACCAATGTCCTCTGGCTCCACCCATAGATTTCAGCCTTGGTCCGTACTCTTTCTCTGGTTATCCTCTTCCCATTGATACACTTATGGAATATCTTGGGATTTACCCGATGTTCCAGAGCTTTCTCATATCTCCTCTTTGCTCTCCTAATTGTTTTCTTAAGCCCCATCTTGCACTTTCTGTACTCCAGTAATGCCTCTACTGATTTGCTCCCCTTGTACTTGTTAAAATCCTCTCTTTTCCTTCTAATCATATCAGAGTTATCAATCAAGCAATGTTTTCCCTGGGGTGTTGCTGTTTCAACAGTCTAATGGATGTCTGAGCCCTCAGGCAAGCCTCATTTTGCATTGAATGGATTGAAATATAGTGAATGGACAAAGTTATAAATAAATAGCTGGGTTTTTTAAAGAACTTTCATACATGCTACTGTTGCTATAATCTTTACTCCTTAGTTCCTTAGTTCTGTACATAGGTGAATGGGTAGCCATAGCGTGACATGGAAGGTATGAGGCATTGTAAATGGGGCGGAGGGAGTGCAGGGAGGGTCAAAGCTTGGATGAAGAGTATGGGGTACCATGGTATGGGTAAGGGTCATGAGCATTTGTTATCATGGATGCGGCATGGATTCAATGGGCATAACCCTTCCATCCTGCCCATGACAGGTTTGGTGGCAGGTGGGAGCAGATACTCTAATGAGAGAGATAAATTCAGTAACCCGCCAGCGTAAATTCTCATTGCAATTCTCGCAATGGAAGTCAGTCTTTGCGCTGGCTGGTGGTCTGAACACCATTTGCATCTCATGAATGCTCATTAAAACAGCTGCCACCAGTGTCCCATTCGGCCTTCCAATCTTCCATGTGAAATTACATTGGTCTGAAGCTCGATTGATAAAGGGTGACATGCACCAGATAGTCCTCAGTTTGCAAGAGACATTGAGGTGAGTGCTTTTCTGGTATAGTGCTGTGTTGCACTCCAGTTCCTGCCCTCCATCTCCATGTAAAGTGGGTCTTTATGGACAGCACCATGCTGCTGGACCCATGGACCTTCCTGTGTCGTCAAACCAGATCTGTACTGCATCTGGGGTTTGGGAGTACAGGAGTCTCCTTCCCCCTCATGCCACACACCCGTGTCCATTGTTGCAGCCACTGCAACAAAGGTCAAAATTCACCACGGGGGTGGTGTGTGTGTGGTGGCTGGAGTGAGCAGGGGGTAGCCTATTGAAGACAAGGAGGGTAATGTGGAAAGAGGGAGGGAAAGGGTGAGGGCTGACAATGGCTGGCAGAGGAGCAAGTAGGTGGATGAAGAAGACAACAATGGAAGGCGGAGGGAAGATTGAGTGAAGAGAAGATGGACCACAAGGCCTGATGAAAAGCTCACAAACATAGAACATAGAACATTACAGCGCAGTACGGGCCCTTCGGCCCTCGATGTTGCGCCGACCTGTGAAACGATCTGAAGCCTATCTGACTTACACTATTCCATTTTCATCCATATGTCTATCCAGTGACCACTTAAATGCCCTTAAAGCTGGCGAGTCTACTACTGTTGCAGGCAGGGCGTTCCACACCCCTACTACTCTCTGAGTAAAGAAACTGCCTCAGACATCTGTCCTATATCTACCACCCCTCAATTTAAAGCTATGTCCCCTTGTGTTGGTCATCACCATCCGAGGAAAGAGACTCTCACTGTCCACCCTATCTAACCTTCTGACTATCTTATATGTCTCTATTAAGTCACCTCTCAGCCTTCTCCTCTCTAATGAAAACAACCTCAAGTCCCTGAGCCTTTCCTCGTAAGACCTTCCCTCCATACCAGGCAACATCCTAGTAAATCTCCTCTGAACCCTTTCCAAAGCTTCCACATCCTTCCTATAATGTGGTGACCAGAACTGCACGCAGTACTCCAGGAGCGGCTGCACCAGAGTTATGTACAGCTGCAGCAGAAGTAAAAGGGATATCACATCATTTGCCATAAGAGGATGCATAAAGACTCCAGATACCATCAGTGAAGCTCCAGGTTGGGCATGGGTGCCTGTTGAGCTCCGGGGAAGGACGGTTGAATTGAGGAACAGACTTCTTGAGGCTGTGTCATGGGAGAGTACCTTTAAGAAATTGGTGTTTATAAATGGGCGTGTCTATAAATATCTGTAGTGAGAGTACCTTTAAGAAATGGATGTTTATTACCTTAGTGATGTCAGAGAGGGGGTGGAGCTGGGCTGTCTGTCAGCTTTTAACTTTTGTTTTAGGCTGTTTGCTGCAGGGTGTGTTTTAGTTTAGTTTTCAGAGCTGGATAGCTGCAGTCACAGCCAGAAGGTGTATTAGATTCTCTCTCTGTGATCTAAAGGCTGTAAATCGATCCTGATGATTTAAAACTAATAACAGTAGTGACTTTAACCTGATGTGCTTCTGGTAAAAGGTGTTTTAAGTCTTATGGATGTTAAAAAGAAAGCTTAAAGGATTACTTAGTGTTATATTCTTTGGGGGTTGTATTTGAATTAATGGTTGCTAGGATGTTCACTGTATGTTTTAAAAAGTTTAATTTGAGTTCATAGAATAAACATTGTTTTGCTTTAAAAAATACTTTTCCATTTCTGCTGTGCCACACCTGTCGAGTGGGCCGTGTGCTCCCCATACCACAATCTAGTAAAAGTTGTGGGTCAGGTGAACTCTATGATACACTTTGGGGTTCTCTAAACCCTGGCCCATAACAGCTGCTGGGCTTTCCCTCTGTGTTGCTGGACAGGTGGGCTGGTGGACTGGAGAGAGTGATAGGAGTAAGCTGGATTGGTATTTAAATATGGTACCAGGTTCTTCAAAACCGCCAGCTGACGGCGTGCAGAGGAATTAGCCAGGTGACTCAGAGTGGAACTTGCCTGTGTGTAATTAATGAGGTGCCGAGCACAGAATCTGGCCCGGATTCCGCCATTCTCTCCAGCGAGAAAAACGCTGCTGCTATCACCCACCACCACACCTATTGTGGAATTCTCCATTTTTGAGTGTATGTGAGAGGAGGGCTGAGGGATAGAGAACTCTTCTTCCTTTTTCTGTCATCATTACAACTGGGATGAAGTCCCGGAGCACTGAGACACACATTGACAGCCATTGTGGCTGTGTCCGGACTCTTTCTGGGACCGGCAGGCCCAACTCCAGTTAGCAACCATACTGTACCCCCAGAATAAAAATTCTGTATTTGTTGGTACTTACTCCCGAGCCAGATGGGTTGAGTCGGGAAATTTTCCGAAGCCACTATCAGTCTCTGGGATTAAAATCCAGCCCTAAGATTTACTTTATGTACATATTAAAAAGAAATTTGGCTCTTAGACCAGAAAAACCACAGTTGTTCCTTTGATTCTGCTGCCCCTATTGCGATTAGAGACTGGGTGCTAAACGTGACTGTCCAAAATTGTAATATAAGGGAGAATTTTCCTTTCCGCATCCCTACGGCTGGTTTAACGGCAGGTGGGTGTCGATGTCAATGCGGTTGGAGCCAAAAAGCCATTTGCCCGCCAGAGTAATATGACATCGGGGAAGCCTGCTACCGCCTGTTAAGGCAGAGCACCATTCCCGCCAGAGACAGGTGTGAAATTGTTTTGTACCCCATCAAGGCCCAAACAGGATCAGTCCACCCCACTGCCCGATTGTTCACAATGCCAGCAGGTTTATCCTGTCGGTCTAGGACATGTCTGAACTAGCGTGGTATGCAAAAAGGCTTCCCTCCAAGAAGGCCTGTGGCAGCTCATGGAAATCGGAAGGGAAGATGGAGGTCTCCAGCGACCAGACTGGAACACCACATGCAGCAGGGTGTGAGTGACATATCAACCACATGGATCTTCTGACTACTGGATCTCCTAGGAGATCCAATTTCTATCGTAAGAATATTACAGGAGGTGGATCTTCTGACTTCAACCGCACACCAGTTGATGTCTGGGAACCTTTTAAATATGGCGCCTTGCTATGAAGTCAGGATGTGAGCCCATTCCATTGTGCTAAATGTCAGGAAACCCCAGACTGCACAGTTAATTAGGTCAGTGTTCACCCCAATATGATGCCAGCCCCATTTGCAATGGGAAACTCTCCCCGTTCCGACCCATGCCATGGGACTAACTCCCGGATTGGAAAATTCTGCCAATAATCAGGAGAAACTGACAGATAGAAGCTCTAAGGGTGGCAGCTAGCGGGAATTGCTGCTAGCTTCCCGATTATCGGCCAGGTGTGGCCGTCACCGCAATAATATGTTAATTGGTCCACTTAACGAAGCCCCATGGGCTTCACACTGCAAATGATTGTCCTGCCAGCTGATTCACTGGGACCACGCTCGCCAGCCCCTCCCCCCCCCCCTCCCCCCCCCCCCCCCCCCCCCCCCCCGCTAACAAGGGAGAGCAGCAGTTAACTGCTCCTGTATAGTCAACTCCACAGCTCCCATGATTTGGGGATGCTGACCTGGCCAGACTGTTGGATGCGGTCGAAATCAGATGGGTTCCCCTGTTTCCCCGAGGGTCTTGGAGGGTCAGCCACAGGGCAGCCAGTGTCGCCTAAGAGGAAGTGGCAGCAGGCGTTAGCACAGGGAATATCATCAGGACGCATCCAGTGCCGTAAGGTCAACGACCTCCACTGGACCCCACGAGTGGGTTGGCAACTACGACGTGCCTGACGCCCCCCCCCCCCAAAGATGCACCTGTGCACCTGGCACCGCCCAGCACCGTTCCGTACCCCAGTAGTTCAGCAGTACAACCCATGCTGGCTCTCCCGATACTCCCCATCCACCCCTATCCTCCGCATACTCTACTCCCCCCCCACCCTCCCACCCCCCACTGAAACCCCCATCTGCGATGACCGATACGGTGCGGACTCGGTGGGCAGAATGGCCTCCTTCTGCACTGTATTGATTCTATGATTCCATGATGCAGGGATAGCTGGGCGAGATCCCGCTGGCCCCCAATCCCATTGGATGAGAAATGTGAAAAAACAGGATAGCCACATGTCCATAGAATTTACAGTGCAGAATGCGGCCATTCAGCCTATCGAGTCTGCACCGGCTCTTGGAAAGAGCACCCTACCCAAGGTCAACACCTCCACCCTATCCCCATAACCCAGTAACCCCACCCAACACTAAGGGCAATTTTGGACACTAAGGGCAATTTATCATGGCCAATCCACCGAACCTGCACATCTTTGGACTGTGGGAGGAAACCAGAGCACCCGGAGGAAACCCACGCACACACGGGGAGGATGTGCAGACTCCACACAGACAGTGACCCAAGCGGGAATCGAACCTGGGACCCTGGAGCTGAGAAGCAATTGTGCTATCCACAATGTTACCGTGCTTTCCATGTTGCTCATGACCGACCTAGAAATCGCAGATGGCAGTACTCAGGCAATGTAGAATTCCAGTCAATTGGATTTTTAATTCCCTTCACTGACTGCTGACTGTTGGTGGCTGTGCAGCTGGATCCTGCTCGCGTTCAGCAGCTGAAATATCGCGCGTGCGCAAGTGAGCGGTGACGTCAGGATGTACATGATGGCACGCGCGCGCTTCTGGGTCGGGTCCGTAACCTGCCCGATCAGCGTCAATTTCTGGCAGTGAAATGGGTAATCAGAGGCAGCATTAGCTCTTTGTTTTTGCTTCTCGACACAGAATTTACAGTACAGAAGGAGGCCATTTGGCCCATCTAATCCGCACCGGAAAGACCAACCCACATAAGCTCACACCTCCACCCTACCCCCACAACCCAGGGAACCTCACTGGTCCTTTTTGAACACTGAGGGGCAATTTAACAGCATGGTAGCATGGTGGTTAGCATAAATGCTTCACAGCTCCAGGGTCCCAGGTTCGATTCCCGGCTGGGTCACTGTCTGTGTGGAGTCTGCACGTCCTCCCCGTGTGTGCGTGGGTTTCCTCCGGGTGCTCCGGTTTCCTCCCACTGTCCAAAGATGTGCGGGTTAGGTGGATTGGCCATGCTAAATTGCCCGTAGTGTCCTAAAAAAAAAGTAAGGTTAAGGGGGGGGTTGTTGGGTTAGGGGTAAAGGGTGGATACGTGGGTTTGAGTAGGGTGATCATTGCTCGGCACAACATCTCGGGCCGAAGGGCCTGTTCTGTGCTGTACTGTGTTCTATGTTAGCATGGTCAATCCACCGAACTTGCACATCCTTAGACTGTGGGAGGAAACCGGAGCACCCAGAGGAAACCCACGCAGACACGTGGAGAACGTGCAGACTCCGCACAGACAGTGACCCAAGCCAGGAATCAAACTTGGGAACCAGGAGCTGTGAAGCAACTGTGCTGACCACTGTGCTACTGTGCTGCCCACAAGAGTTCAAATATAATTGTGTTTGTGATGCCAATGAATGACAAGGACAGACATGTGGATTATCACAGAGATAGGGCGTGATTCTCCCAAAACGGGCGAAATCGTAAAGCTGCCGTAAAACCCGGGCGGGTTTTACGGCAGCGCGCCCCTTCCCGACCGAGGACCGATTCTGGTACGGCGTGGTACGGCCGTGCCAATCGGTGCCATGGTTATTAATAGCGAGTTTGTGACGCCGTTTTTACGAACGGCAAGACCAGGTGTGTTTGCCGTTCGTAAAAACGGCGGAAAGGGCTGGGACTTCGGCTCATCCAACAGCTGAGAATCGCTGCCGGCTGTAAAAAAAACGGCGGCAGCGATTCGGGTCGGGACTTCGGCGGGGGGGGGGGGGGGGGGGGAGAATAGCGGGAGGGCGGCAAAAATGTCGGGAAGACCCTCCCGCTATTCTCCCACCCGTCGTGGGGGGCGGAGAATTTCGCCCTTAATTTTTTTAATTGCTACAGATCTAGAACATAGAACATAGAACAGTACAGCACAGAACAGGCCCTTCGGCCCTCGATGTTGTGCCGAGCCATGATCACCCTACTCAAACCCACGTATCCACCCTATACCCGTAACCCAACAACCCCCCGCCTTAACCTTACTTTTTAGGACACTACGGGCAATTTAGCATGGGCAATCCACCTAACCCGCACATCTTTGGACTGTGGGAGGAAACCAGAGCACCCGGAGGAAACCCACGCACACACGGGGAGGACGTGCAGACTCCGCACAGACAGTGACCCAGCCGGGAATCGAACCTGGGACCCTGGAGCTGTGAAGCATTTATGCTAACCACCATGCTACCGTGCTGCCGTGAATGTTTATAGATCAGGGGCGGGATTCTCCGACCCCCCGGGGCCGGTGTCAATCCCGCCTCTGCCGTGTCCTGAATTCTCCGTCCCCCGAGATTCAGCGGCGGAGGGAATCGCGCCACGCTGGTCGGCGGGCCGCCCACGGCAATTCTCCGTCCCGCGATGGGCCGAAGTCCCGCCGCTGACAGGCCTCTCCCGCCGACGTGGATTAAACCACCTACCTGACTGGCAGGATTGGCGGTGTGGGTGAGTTCCGGAGTTCTGGGGGGGGGGCGCTGGGCGATCTGACCTTGGGGGGTGCCCCCACGGTGGCCTGGCCCGAGATCGGGGCCCACCGGTTGGCGGGCGGGCCTGTGCCATGGGGGCACTCTTTTTCTTCCGCCTTCGCCATGGCCTTCACCATGGCGGAGGCGGTAGTGACGCACTCCCCTGCGCATGCGCCGGTATGACGTCAGCTAGTGCTCCGGCGTATGCGCGGATTTACGCCGGCTGGCGAAGACATTTCGGCCCTGGCTGGTGTGGAGCCAAAGGCCATCCATGCCAGCCGGCAGAGTGGGAACCAATCTGGCGCGCCTAGCCCCTCAATGTGAGGGCTTGGCCCCTAAAGGTGAAGAGAATTTTGCACCTTTGGGGTGGCCCAACGCCGGAGTGGTTCACGCCACTCTGACACGCCTCGCCGGGTAGGAAAGAATCCCGGCCCAAATCCGGAGGCTGTTAGATTAACAAACTATGTGGAACTAACCATGTGACATTCATCTGACAAAACTACTACATGGCATCCATTTTGAAAAATGAAACTGCAAGATTTCAAGTCCAAATTCAAAATGCATTGCAAATGAAATATAATTTTACTGACACACACAAAAATTATAATTTTTTTTATTTTCTGTTTTGTGTAGAAAAGGAAAGTAACTCTATATTACTTACTCCAATGGAATTGTCCTGAATTGAATGATGTACAACATGTCATATTTTACTTCAGACTGGATTTAGAAAATATCATGAAATTGTAAGTTATATTACATAGATAGAATTTACTGTGCCGAAGGAGGCCATTCGGCCCATCGAGTCTGCACCGGCTCCTGGAAAGAGCACCCTACCCAAGGTTAACACCTCCACCCTATCCCCATAACACAGTAACCCCACCCAACACTAAGAGCAATTTTGGACACTAAGGGCAATTTATCATGGCCAATCCACCTAAACTGCACATCTTTGGACTGTGGGAGGAAACTGGAGCTCCCGGAGGAAACGCACGCAAACACAGGGAGGATGTGCAGACTCCGCACAGACAGTGACCCAAGCCGGAATCGAACCTGGGACCCTGGAGCTGTGAAGTGATTGTGCTATCCACAATGCTATCGTACTTCCCCAAAACTCAATTGAGGACCACTGCCTCAAGTTCTCCCACATTCCCTTCTTTCCTTTGATAAATTAAATAATTTTTTGTGGTTAAAACTTCAATATTTTTTATTTGACCCTTTCTTGTTTTCTCTTCATTTTGATGAATATTCTTACTCATGACATTTGGAATGTCACAGCTCCTGCTACTCCCACTGTTTCTATTTTAAATTTAATGCTGTTTCCTCTGCCAATATGTGAACTAAAACCGTTTATCTGCATCACCTATACTGAGGTTATTTTTGAAGTTGTGTGTACATTCATTTTTTTTTCATTGATTTGGTGGTTAATTTTCTCCTATTTACCCACCCATACAAGTGTGATGGCATTGTGGCTGGTAGCACCAAAGCATATCTTGGTCTCTACCAGTTTGTCACCTTTCTATTCTGTCAAGAATCTCAACTTTCTCCTTGTGTTTTTTACATTCAAACCCTCTTCACTGATTACGTCCTACAAACAGTATCCCGCCTTCCTTACTGGGCTATCCTCCCAACTTCCCTCAAATGCCTCCACACTAAACAATTTTTCATCCCCTAGAATGCAACCCCCACCACCATATTTTTCCTCCTTTAATCCAAGGGCCAGAGTGGAATATCACTGTCATAATATACACCAGTATATCATGGTGCAGACACACACACTGATTGACACACAGCAAGACCAATCAACACATACAACACCGCAGCCAATCACCAGTTCGAGCACACTCACTATAAAGACAGAGGGCATCAGTTTTCCCGCTCATTCGGGATTCAGCCTCTCAGAAGGACAGAGCTCACAGCTTACAGCACAGATCTTCACCATGTGCTGAGTGCATAGACTGGTTACAATAGGAACAGGTCTTTAGTTTAATCTAACATATTGTCGACCCACAGTGAAAGTATGTTCAACAGTTTCTACCTTAATAAAATAGTGTTGTACTATTTCAAGTGTTGGTAGCCTGTATGTGTGAAAAGTTGAAAAATGAAATGAAAATCACTTATTGTCACGAGTAGGCTTCAATTAAGTTACTGTGAAAAGCCCCTAGTTGCCACATTCCGGCGCCTGTCCGGAGAGGCTGGTACGGGAATCGAACCGTGCTGCTGGCCTGCTTGGTCTGCTTTAAAAGCAAGCAATTTAGCCCAGTGAGCTAAACCAGTCCTAACTGGTTACTGCTGAGTTACTCAGTTACTGCTGAGGTAGATGCAGCCTCCACGGATCCAGAGTACCCAACACATGGGTACCAGTAGTAGATGTTAGAACTTCTTAGACCTACCTGCAAGTGATCTGCCTTCTACCAGCGTACAGCCATCCTGCAACATGGACAGTGTCCGCCCGTCGCCGCCGCTCCGCATCACCGGTAACCTAGGGGCCACCTGGAAGATATTCAAACAACGCTTCCAGCTCTACCTTGATGCCACAGACCTGGATGCTGCTCCAGACGCCAGGAAGGTCACTCTCTTCCTCTTCACGGCCGGGGACCACGTCATCCACATCTTCAACTCTCTCACCTTTGCTGATGGTGAAGACAAATCAAAATTTAAGACGGTCCTCCTCAAATTTGACAGTCACTGCGTCATCGAGGTGGATGAAAGTTTTGAGCGCTATGTCTTCCAACAGTGTTTACAGGGCAAGGATGAACCTTTCCAATCCTTTCTCACCCACCTCCGCATCCTCGCGCAGTCCTGTAATTACGGGTCCACCTCTGACTCCATGATACGCGACCAGATCGTTTTCGATGTTCAGTCGGACCCCCTACGCCAGCAGCTACTCAAGGTAAAGCAGCTCACCCTAGCGATTGCCATCGAGACCTGCGTGCTCCATGAACACGTCACTAGTCGGTATTCCCACATCCAGGCGGCTGAAACGGCACGGCAAGGTCCCAACGAGGCAGAACGGGTCCAAGCAATCCAGCAACTCCAGGGACTCAGCCTGGATGAGGGTGGCCATTTCGCGCGCTTTTCGTGGATCCCTGCGCTTGGACGCACCGAACGAGGGGACATCAACGAACGCACTGCGCAGGCACGCACCACGTACGACCGCACCACGTATGTGCAGTGGCGCAGCGAGCGTATTGATGCTACAACGTGTGGCAAAGGTGGCTCCGTCCACTTAAAGCGGCAATATCCTGCCAAATCCCGACGCTGCCTACAATGTGGCAAACTTGGCCACTATGCTGCTTTATGCAAGTCAGCTCAGCCTGCCAACTCTCACCGCTCCAGCCAGCCTTGCAGGGATGTCCATGCCATTCAACCCACGGTCACAGAACACGATTCAGACCTGCTGCCCGATATTGACACCGAGAACCCGAAGGCACCTTTTCGAGTCGGTATCATTACAAAAAACAGGGTGTCCCCGAAGCACATAATCGGGGTGTCCCCGAAGCACAGAATCCAGCCTCTGCAGGTACACAGCATTGGCAGCACGGTAGCATTGTGGATAGCACAATCGCTTCACTGCTCCAGGGTCCCAGGTTCGATTCCGGCTTGGGTCACTGTCTGTGTGGAGTCTGCACATCCTCCCCGTGTGTGCGTGGGTTTCCTCCGGGAGCTCCGGTTTCCTCCCACAGTCACAAAGATGTGCAGGTTAGGTGGATTGGCCATGAGAAATTGCCCTTAGTGTCCAAAATTGCCCTTAGTGTTGGGTGTGGTTACCGGGTTATGGAGATAGGGTGGAGGTGTTGACCTTGGGTAGGGTGCTCTTTCCAAGAGCTGGTGCAGACTCGATGGGCCGAATGGCCTCCTTCTGCACTGTAAATTCTATGATAATTCTATGATAATCTATGATCCGGACGATGAGTGGTGTGCCACCCTTACGGTCAACCGGTCCCAAATCAGATTCCGTCTGGACACCGGTGCCTCCACCAATCTGACGTCCAAAGCCTTTGTGTCAAACCAGCCATCCTGCCATCAGCCTGCCAGCTATTAGATTATAATGGCAATGCCATTGCTGCCAATGGTTCATGTCAACTTGAAGTGACGCACAGGTCACGCAAAGCCATCCTTCCCTTTGAAATCGTGGGATCCTCGAAAGCCTCCCTGCTTGGCGCACAGGCATGCAAGCTGTTGAACCTAGTTCAGAGAGTTCACTCTCTCTCCTGCTGACACGTCTGCCTTTCAGGACACTGATTTTAGAGCGCAGCTCGATGCCATTATTAACCAGTACCACAACATCTTCGAGGGCATGGGCACGCTCCCGTACACCTACAAAATTTTATTAAAACCAAATGCCACGCCTGCGGTGCACGCACCTCGCAGGGTCCCAGCGCCCCTTAAGGACTGCCTCAAGCAGCAGCTGCAGGACCTCCAGGACCAAGGAGTGATCTCCAGAGTCACGGAACCGAACGACTGGGTCAGTTCCATGGTATGTGTAAAAAAAACTTCCGGCGAACTGAGAATATGCATTGATCCCAAGGATCTCAACCGCAATATTATGAGAGAGCACTATCCCATTCCCAAGTGCCAAGAGCTCACATGTGAGATGGCTCGCGCCAAGCTCTTTACCAAACTCAATGCCTCAAAGGGATTCTGGCAAATCCAGCTCGATGAATCCAGCAGGAAACTCTGCACATTTAATACCCCCTTTGGAAGATATTGCTACAACAGGATGCCGTTTGGGATCATCTCTGCATCAGAAGTCTTCCATAGGATTATGGAACAAATGATGGAAGGTATTGAAGGTGTTCGCGTCTATGTCGATGACATAATCATCTGGTCCACCACCCCGCAGGAGCATGTTAATCGCCTCCAGCGCGTATTCAGACGAATACATGAGCATGGCCTCCGCCTCAACAGGGCCAAATGTTCTTTTGGTCAGCCAGAAATTAAGTTCCTCGGGGACCCCATCTCCCAATTGGGTGTGCAGCTGGATGCGGACAAGATAGATGCCATCAAAGCTATGAAGACACCGGAGGACAAGAAGGCGGTCCTCCGCTTTCTGGGCATGGTCAACCTCTTAGGGAAATTCATCCCTAACCTCGCCTCTCACACCACGGCTCTCAGGAACCTGGTCAGGAAGACGACAGACTTCCAATGGCTCCCTGCCCACGAGCACAAATGGAGGGAAGTCAAGGCAAAGCTGACCACGGCCCCGGTCTTAGCTTTCTTTGATCCAGCCAAGGTGACCAAAATTACTACCGATGCTAGTCAATCCGGCATTGGAGCAGTGCTCCGTCAATGTGATGAGGCCTCGCCATGGGCCCCCATTGCGTATGCGTCGTGTGCGATGACCCCCATGGTCAGATAGAAAAGAAGTGCCTGGGCCTTCTGACCGGTGTCGTTAAATTCCACAATTATGTCTACGGACTCCCTCAGTTCACGGTCGAGACAGACCATAGACCGCTGGTCAATATCATACAAAAAGACCTGAACGACATGACGCCTCGCCTCCAGCGTATTCTTCTCAAGCTCCGGCGATATGGCTTCTAGCTGGTATACACCCCAGGCAAGGACCTCATCGTTGCTGACGCTCTCTCCAGGTCAGTCAACACTCCATGTGACCCAGCGGGATTTGTCTGCCAGGTTGACGCCCATATGGCATTCGCGGCCTCCAATCTTCCTGCCTCGGATGAACGCCTCGTCCAAATTCATCGCGAGACGGCTGCCGACCCCTTGCTACAGCGTGTCATGTGCCACCTAACGGACGGGTGGCTCAAGGGCCAATGCCCTCATTTCTATAATGTCCGAGATGATCTGGCGGTTGTAGTCGGGGTTCTTCTAAAACTGGATCGCATAGTCATCTGCATAACATGCGCCAGCTTGTCCTGGAACAGCTACAGGAGGGCCACCTTGGCGTGGAAAAGTGGCGCCTATGGGCCCATGAGGCAATGTACTGGCCCAGCATTAATGAGGACATAGCCAACATAGTGCTCAGCTGCCCCACTTGTCAGTGATTCCAGCCGGCCCAACCACGTGAGACCCTGCAGCCCCATGAGTTGGTCACGTCACCCTGGACCAAGGTGGGCATCGACCTGATCCACGCGCTGGGTAGAGACAATGTCCTGATCATGGACTACGTTTCGAATTACCCGGAGGTGATCCGGTTGCACGACCTCACCTCGTCTGCAGCCATTCGTGCATGTAAAGAAACCTTTGCTCGACACGGCATCCCGCTCACGGTTATGTCCGACAATGGCCCCTGCTTCGCCAGCCAAGAATGGTCCAACTTTGCCAGGTGGTACAATTTTGCCCCTGTACCCCAATCCAATGGCAAAGCAGAGAAGGGAGTACATATCGTCAAATGGTTCCTATGCAAGGCTGCCGATGCTGAGTCTGATTTCTACCTTGCCTTGCTGGCCTATCGCTCCACCCCACTGTCCACTGGCCTGTCACCAGCCCAACTACTCATGAATTGCACCCTGAGGACGATGGTGCCGTCCATCCATGTCCCAGACCTCAACCACGTTCCGGTCCTTCGCCGGATGCAACTATCTCGTGCACAGAACAAGGCGGCTCATGACTCCTGTGCAGCTGATCTCCCTACTCTGGCTCCCGATGATAATGTCCGCATCCATCTTCCCGATGATGGCTGGTCTGCAACCGCTGTTGTCCTTCGGCAGGTGGCCCCCCTGCTCGTTCCTGGTTCGTCTACCGGATGGCTCTCTTCTGCGCCGCAATCGACACGCCCTTCGTCTCGTTCCACGCTCGCCAAGTGATCCTCCGGCACTGCCTCGCTGTCATGCCGACCCTGCCACGGACTATGCGGAGCTCCCTGTCACTCTGCCTCCCCCTGACTCTGACGCAGTCCAGCCCGCTCTTGAACCGACGGCTCCTGCCCCACCCTTGAGGCAGTCAATCAGAATTCGTGCCCACCTCAAAGACTAAATTTATGAACTTTTCGAATTTATGGACTCTCTGAATTGTTTTGTTGCTTTGTTTGATCATTTCCCTGGTTTGTATATAATGTTGATCTAGTTACTCTTTTGTTGCATACTGTTTATCTGCACCAGACACCTTCCCATGTAAATAGCTTAGTTCTTATGTACATTGTCTTGTAAATATGTCTTCACACCCCACATGTAGTTAGGAACATCATCACCACACATTATGTATTGCCACAAACATACATTTTTTTATAAAAGGGGGGATGTCATAATATACACCAGTATATCATGGTGCAGACACACACACTGATTGACACACAGCAAAACCAATCAACATATATAACACCGCAGCCAATCACCAGTTAGAGCACACTCACTATAAAGACAGAGGGCAACAGTTTTCCCGCTCATTCGGGATTCAGCCTCTCAGAAGGACAGAGCTCACAGCTTACAACACAGATCTTCACCATGTGCTGAGTGCATAGACTGGTTACGATAGGCACAGGTCTTTAGTTTAATCTAACATATTGTCGACCCACAGTGAAAGTATGTTCAACAGTTTCTAGCTTAATAAAATAGTGTTGTACTATTTCAAGTGTTGGTAGCCTGTATGTGTTACTGCTCAGGTAGATGCAGTCTCCACGGATCCAGAGTACCCAACACATCAATCACTGCTGGATTGGATAAAGTATTGTCAGACATTTATGCCTCTCTGTCAACATGCCCGCCAATTCAAATTACCCTGGTGAGCAAAGTGAACCCATCAGACTCATTTTCTCAATTACCAACCCAGTTATTAAGTCCTTTTACTCATTCCACTCCACCTATATCTCCAACAATAGAATCTCTACAGTGCAGTGCACAGCCTAACCTGCACTTCTGTGGACTGTGGGAGGAAACTGGAGCACCCGGAGGAAACCCACACAGAAAGGGTGAAAAAAATGCAAACTCCCCACAGACAGCCACCCGAGGCTGGAATTGAATCTGGGTCTCTGGTGCTGTGAGGCAGCGGTGCTAACCACTGTGCCACTGTGCTTCCCTATGAGGAATTTATGGATGTTTTTGTCACAAATATTCATAGAATCATAGAATTTACAGTGCAGAAGGAGGCCATTCGGCCAATCGAATCTGCACCGGCCCTTGGAAAGAGCATCCTAAATAAGCCCAGCATCCACCCTATCCCCATAACCCAGTAACCCTATCCAACCTTTTGGACACTAAGGGGCAATTTAACATGGCCAATCCCCCTAACCTGCACACCTCTGGACTCTGGGGGAAACTCCACACAGGCAGTCAACGAAGGCCGAAATTGAACCTCGGATGCTGGAATTTTGCGGCAACGGTGCTAAACACTGTGCCAACATGCCGCCCAGGACGTCGACCCTTTACTTAGCTCTGTTGTTTGTACCAAATGTGCACCATGACCACTGGCTGTTCACCTTCCCCTCCACTCTAGCACCATATTGAGGCTGTTAGTTCAGCCATCTATGTAGCTTTTCTGCCTCTCCCTTGCCCACCAATGCCACTTTTTGAATTTTCTTTCTTCCATTATGTCCATTTCAAATCCATTGTTCATGAGACCCACCTCCTGCTTCCTCCCTTCCTACTAAACTGCCAACTGTTAACCATCTCAATTCCCTCTCTCTCATTTTAAATGGTTGTTAAATGATGTTATGACAAACCTTTCTAAAACTCTGGGTTGGCCTCAACTCCAGGATTAGTCAAATTCTAGACTCCATACTTTAGAAAAGAATATGATGGCATGGGGTGCAGACAAGGTTTAGAAGAAAGTTTCCAGGGAGGGAGGGGAAGTTAAGACACATGAATAAATTGGAGAGGCTGGGCCTGAATATTTCAGATTGTGGGGTTTTCCTTGCAATCATCCGAAGAGCTGGAGCGGAATACATCCCTGCCGACTCTGCCGACTCCACAGCCATTTGAACAAGCATCAATTTTCTGAAGGTGAATCTTGCCCCTCATTCAGGAGCAATTCCCACCTCAGAAAACTGTCGGCCAATCTGATTGACCGGCACTTCTCTTGACGTTGTAGTGACAACAGGTTCAGTGGACAGAAGAGGAAGTGCAAGATGTTGGCAGAGTCTACAGGAAGGTACATTTTCAGGGTCTCAGGGTGGGGAGGATAAGGAAGACCTAGGGTTGGGGTGGAAAGTGAGCTTTTGGTGTGTTAGGGCAGATTCTGGGGATCAGGGAGGTCTACAACAATCGAACCCTAGGTGGGGGGGGGGCCATACCTTAAGGTGGAATGGTCCTTCTCTCGTTTCCACCCTAGGTCTAAGCCTTGAATTTTTAGGCTTCCTCCATGCCTGGGAAAATCTCCTGTCGGCCTGCAATTTGAGGTTGGGTGAGAAAGAGCCGTAACGTGGCCAATAATTGATCATTCAGGGCTTCAATTAGGCAAAGGCCAGTCTGCCCATCTGATGCCTTGCCCATCCCAGCATTAAATCACTGTAAGTGCGGGCCCTCCACTCCTGCCAACATAAAATCCTGCCAGCCGGGGCTCATGAAATTCAGCCCCAAGGGTTGTTCACCTTAGAGAAGAGAAGTTTGAAAATAATTTGGTAAAAGTGTTCGGAATCATTTAATTATTTTCCAATTCAGGGGCAATTTAGCGTAGCCAATCCACCTACGCTGCACATGTTTGGATTGTGGGGTTGGGACACACACATACACGGAGAATATGCAAACTCCAGGTGGACAGTGTCCCAGGGCTGGGGTCGAACCTGGATCCTTGGTGCTGTGCGATAACATGGGTAGGTCATGCCTCACAAACCTTATCGAGTTCTTTGAGAAGGTGACTGAACAGGTAGACGAGGGTAGAGCAGTTGATGTGGTGTATATGGATTTCAGTAAAGCGTTTGATAAGTTTCCCCACGGTCGGCTATTGCAGAAAATACGGAGGCTGGGGATTGAGGGTGTTTTAGAGATGTGGATCAGAAATTGGCTAGTTGAAAGAAGACAGAGAGTGGTAGTTGATGGGAAATGTTCAGAATGGAGTTCAGTTACGAGTGGCGTACCACAAGGATCTGTTCTGGGGCCGTTGCTGTTTGTCATTTTTATAAATGACCTAGAGGAGGGCGCAGAAGGATGGGTGAGTAAATTTGCAGACGACACTAAAGTTGGTGGAGTTGTAGACAGTGCGGAAGGATGTTGCAGGTTACAGAGGGACATAGATAAGCTGCAGAGCTGGGCTGAGAGGTGGCAAATGGAGTTTAATGTGGAGAAGTGTGAGGTGATTCACTTTGGAAAGAATAACAGAAATGCGGAATATTTGGCTAATGGTAAAATTCTTGGTAGTGTGGATGAGCAGAGGGATCTCGGTGTCCATGTACATAGATCCCTGAAAGTTGCCACCCAGGTTGATAGGGTTGTGAAGAAGGCCTATGGTGTGTTGGCCTTTATTGGTAGAGGGATTGAGTTCCGGAGCCATGAGGTCATGTTGCAGTTGTACAAAACTCTAATACGGCCGCATTTGGAGTATTGCGTACAGTTCTGGTCGCCTCATTATAGGAAGGACGTGGAAGCTTTGGAACGGGTGCAGAGGAGATTTACCAGGATGTTGCCTGGTATGGAGGGAAAATCTTATGAGGAAAGGCTGATGGACTTGAGGTTGTTTTCGTTAGAGAGAAGAAGGTTAAGAGGTGACTTAATAGAGGCATACAAAATGATCAGAGGGTTAGATAGGGTGGACAGCGAGAGCCTTCTCCCGCGGATGGAGGTGGCTAGCACGAGGGGACATAGCCTTAAATTGAGGGGTAATAGATATAGGACAGAGGTCAGAGGTGGGTTTTTTACGCAAAGAGTGGTGTGGCCGTGGAATGCCCTACTTGCAACAGTAGTGAACTCGCCAACATTGAGGGCATTTATGAGTTTATTGGATAAGCATATGGATGATAAGGGCATAGTGTAGGTTAGATGGCCTTTAGTTTTTTTCCATGTCGGTGCAACATCGAGGGCCGAAGGGCCTGTACTGCGCTGTATCGTTCTGTGTTCTATGTTCTAGTGCTATCCACTGCGCCACCGTGCTGCCCTGAGTGTCCAGAATCATGAGGGCCCTCGTCAGACAGACAATAAAGCATTAATAATTAATTTACTCAATTCTTGGAACCTCGCGATTATCGGAATCCTTAATCAGCAAACCTGTGGTTCATTTTCAGGTGGGTGAGCTTGCAGCATAGGTTGGTACCTGGGATCTCGATTTTGTGGCGATTTCGGAGACATGGGTAGAGCAGGGACAGGAATGGTTGTTGCAGGTTCCAGGATTTAGATGTTTTTGTAACAACAGAAAAGATGGTAAAAGAGGGGGTGTGTGGCATTGTTAATCAAGGAAAGTATTACGGCGGTAGAAAGGACGTTTGAGGACTCGTCTACTGAGGTAGTATGGGCCGAGGTTAGGAACAGGAGAGGAGAGGTCACCCTGTTGGGAGTTGTCTATAGACCTCCGAATAGTTCCAGAGATGTAGAGGAAAGGATAGCAAAGATTATTCTCAACAGGAGCGAGAGTAACAGGGTAATTGTTATGGGGGATTTTAACTTTCCAAATATTGACTGGAAATACTATAGTTCGAGTACTATAGATGGGTCAGTTTTTGTGCAGTGTGTGCAGGAGGGTTTTCTGACACAGTATGTAGACAGGCCAACAAGGGGCGAGGCCACATTGGATTTGGTACTGGGTAATGAACCCGGCCAGGTGTTAGATTTAGTTGTAGGTGAGCACTTCGGTGATAGTGATCACAATTCGGTTATGTTTACTTTAGCAATGGGCAGGGATAGGTATATACCGTAAGGCAAGAATTATAGCTGGGGGAAAGGCAATTATGATGCTATTCGGCAAGATTTAGGATGTATAGGATGGGGAAGGAAACTGCAGGGGATGGGTACATTCGAAATGTGGAGCTTTTTCAAGGAACAGCTACTGCGTGTCCTTGGTAAGTATGTACCTGTCAGGCAGGGAGGAAGTTGTCGAGCAAGGGAACCGTGGTTTACTAAGGAAGTTGAAGCAGTTGTCAAGAGGAAGAAGAGGCTTATGTTAGGATGAGACATTAAGACTCAGTTAGGGCACTTGAGAGTTACAAGTTAGCCAGGAAGGACCTAAAGGGAGAGTTAAGAAGAGCGAGGAGAGGACACGAAAAGTCATAGAACATAGACATAGAACATAGAACAGTACAGCACAGAACAGGCCCTTCGGCCCTCGATGTTGTGCCGAGCAATGATCACCCTACTCAAACCCACGTATCCACCCTATACCGTAACCCAACAACCCCCTCTTAACCTTACTTTTTAGGACACTACGGGCAATTTAGCACGGCCAATCCACCTAACCCGCACATCTTTGGATTGTGGGAGGAAACCGGAGCACCTGGAGGAAACCCACGCACACACGGGGAGGACGTGCAGACTCCACACAGACAGTGACCCAGCCGGGAATCGAACCTGGGACCCTGGTGCTGTGAAGCATTTATGCTAACCACCATGCTACCGTGCTGCCCATTGCTACCGTGCTGCCCATTCTAAGTCGTTGGCAGATAGGATCAAGGAAAACCCTAAGGCTTTCTATAGGTATATCAGGAACAAATGAATGACAAGAGTAAGATTAGGGCCAATCAAGGATAGTAGTGGAAAGTTGTGTGTGGAATCAGAGGAGATAGGGGAAGCGTTAAATGGATATTTTTCGTCAGTGTTTACACTGGAGAAAGACAATGTTGTCGAGGAGAATACTCAAGTTCAGTCGACCAGGCTAGATGGAATTGAGGTTCAGAAGGAGGAGGTGTTAGCAATTTTGGAAAGTGTAAAAATAAATAAGTCCCCTGGGCCAGATGGGATTTATCCTAGGATTCTCTGGGAAGCCAGGGAGGAGATTGCAGAGCCTTTGTCCTTGATCTTTATGTTGTCTTTGTCGACAGGAATAGTGCCGGAAGACTGGAGGATAGCAAATGTTGTCCCCTTGTTCAAGAAGGGGAGTAGAGACAACCCTAGTAATTATAGACCTGTGAGCCTTACTTCGGTTGTGGGTAAAATGTTGGAAAAGGTTATAAGAGATAGGGTTTATAATCATCTTGAAAAGAACAAGTTGATTAGCGATAGTCAACACGGTTTTGTGAAGGTAGGTCATGCCTCACAAACCTTATTGAGTTTTTTGAGAAGGTGACCAAACAGGTGGATGATGGTAAAGCGGTTGATGTGGTGTATATGGATTTCAGTAAGGCGTTTGATAAGGTTCCCCTTATTGCGAAAATAAGGAAATATGGGATTGAAGGTGATTTAGCGGTTTGGATCAGTAATTGGCTAGCTGAAAGAAGACAGAGGGTGGTGGTTGATGGCAAATGTTCATCCTGGAGTTCAGTTACTAGTGGTGTACCGCAAGGATCTGTTTTGGGGCCACTGCTGTTTGTGATTTTTATAAATGACCTGGAAGAGGGTGTAGAAGGATGGGTTAGTAAATTTACAGATGACACGAAGGTCAGTGGAGTTGTGGATAGTGCTGAAGGATGTTATAGGATACAGAGGGACATAGATAAGCTGCAGAGCTGGGCTGAGAGGTGGCAGACGGAGTTTAATGCGGAAAAGTGTTAGGTAGTTCACTTTGGAAGGAGTAACAGGAATGCAGAATACTGGGCTAATGGCAAGATTCTTGGTAGTGTAGATGAACAGAGAGATCTCGGCATCCAGGTACATAAATCCCTGAAAGTTGCCACCCAGGTTAATAAGGCTGTTAAGAAGGCATATGGTGTGCTAGCCTTTATCAGTAGGGGGATTGAGTTTCGGAGCCATAAGGTCATGCTGCAGCTGTACAAAACACTGGTGCGGCCGCACCTGGAGTACTGCGTGCAGTTCTGGCCACCACATTATAGGAAGAATGTGGCAGCTTTGGAAAGGGTTCAGAGGAGATTTACTAGGATGTTGCCTGGTATGGAGGGAAGGTCTTACGAGGAAAGGCTCAGGGACTTGAGGTTGTTTTCGTTAGAGAGGAGAAGGCTGAGAGGTGACTTAATAGAGACATATAAGATAGTCAGAGGGTTAGATAGGGTGGACAGTGAGAGTCTCTTTCCTTGGATGGTGATGATCAACATGAGGGGACATAGCTTTAAATTGAGGGGTGGTAGATATAGGACAGATGTCAGAGGCAGTTTCTTTACTCAGAGAATAGTAGGGGTGTGGAACGCCCTGCCTGCAACAGTAGTAGACTCGCCAAATTTAAGGGCATTTAAGTGGTCTCTGGATAGACATATGGATGAAAATGGAATAGTGTAGGTCAGATAGGCTTCAGATGGTTTCACAGGTCGGCGCAACATCAAGGGCCGAAGGGCCCGTACTGCGCTGTAATGTTCTATGTTCTATGTTCTATTTAAATGCTTTCTTGTTTGGAATGCTACATCGTTAATTAAGTCAGCAGTCATTGCTAAAAATTATTCTTCCAGCTGCCATTTTGTGGATCTTTGTCAAACATGATTTCCCTTTCAATAATAATAATAATCTTTATTAGTGTTACAAGTAGGTTTACATTAACACTGCAAGGAAGTTACTTTGAAAAGCCCCGAGTAGCCACACTCGGGCGCCTGTTCGGGTTCACTGAGGGAGAATTCAGAATGTCCAATTCACCTAACAGCTCGTCTTTCAGCACCTGTGGGAGGAAACCGCAGCACCCGGAGGAAACGCACGGAGACATGGGAGAATGCGCAGACTGCGCACAGACAGTGACCCGAGCTCCCAGATCCCTGGCGCTGTGAATCCATGTTGGTACTTTCTAAGTTTCCTGTTATTGCATCCTGTATCATAGATTTTGGGGTCTGATTCAGCGACCCACTTGCACTCGGCATGGATCCAGGCACAATGAATGAATTGCACAAGAGTCCAATTTGCTCTCCACGCCAGGCGCAAAACAACATGCGAGTCAGCTGACACGATCCGCCTGGAGTAATCTGGATCTCGCCCTTGCTGGGTGGCACTGCCAGGATGCAAGGGTTCCAGGCTGGCCCTGCCAGGGGTTGGGCTCAGATAGAGGGAGGGGTGAGGAGATGAGGACGGGTTCCCAAGGCCTCCCAATGCTGGGTGATGAGAGAGGGGTCAGAAATGTGGGGCTGCCTGAAATAGAGGGAGGAGGGGAAGATCAGTTCTGCCACTACAAATGCACCACAATTTGTGAGGAACCTTTAAGCTCGCCAGCAGGAAATCCCTCCAAGTGCAGTCTTGGCAGATAGAAATTCCCCAATGCCAAAATTAACGGCAAAGAGCCATTAGATAGCAGAATGTTTCTCAGCGCTGGAGCCGTGAGAAGTACCTTGCCAAATGTGCTGTTGAGCGGACTTTAACTACAGTCCTCTGAATTGCCCCCGAGCATTTTCCCTACCATTGGTTAGCTAGCTGGTCTGCAATTCCCTGATTCCTCCCTTTTTTCCAATAGCAGGGTTACATTTGCAACCCTCCAAACTGTTCCAGAGTCGACAGAATTTTGGAAGAACGCAAGCAATGCATCCAATATCCCATGGCCACTCCCTTAGCACCCTTGGATGTAGATTATTGTCCTGAAGATTTAACAACTTTCTGTCCCAATAATTTCTCCAACGCGATTTTTCTGGTCACATAAAATTCCATTAATCATTGCTTCTCATTAAAGCCAGGATTCCAGGATTCCTTAGCATTTCTGGGAAGTTATCTGTGTCTTCCTCTGTGTAGACAGAACTAAAGTAGTGGTTTAATTGCTGTGCCATTTCCTTTCTCTCTATTATAAATTCTTTGAATTTCAGACTGGAGACATTTTGTCTTCGCTAATCTTTTTCCTTTTATATACTTAAAGAAGCTGTTACTGTCTTTTATTTTATTTGCAGATTTACTGACTGGGGTCTCTGGGCAGGGTGGAACCCTGGCACTCCTTTGGGCACACCTGGGCATCTTGGCACTGCCAGCTAGGTAGCGTGGCACTGCCATTTAAATGTCCTTGAGGACTTTCAGGGCCATGCAGAGAACCCATTTTATTGGACTCCCAAAACAGAGTATCAGGCACCTACAGCAAAATCAGGAAACTGCAGATATGAATTTACAGCCCTTACTCGATGCATAATCATGACATGCTTGGCCACAATTTCTAGATATGTACCCAATACATGCAACTGTGATTTTGTAAAAATAGCTCTCATGTGCATTTATTGCTCAGAAAGCAGCCTGTATCATTAAAAGTAACACAATTTAAAATTTCTAATTGTTGTGATTTTTCCTCATTACAATTTCCGTAAAGAAAATAGTGATTCAGTTTGGAACGGAAGTACCTTGATATTTCTGTCCTCTGAGTAAACAATTTCAAAGTTGCTTGTGATGGTGTGCTAAATGCCCCTTTTGCTTTGAGTACAAACTGTTGTGCTTACTCACCTGTGATATTGTGTGAGTGAAGTCCACAAGAAAAATTGATGCGTGTTTATACATATATATTGGGTGAAATGCCGGTTGGCTGTTCCAGTATTGAATCTATGGCCCAGAGTTGAAAGATCAGCCTGAGCCACCGTGCCTCACAGACCACAATAAAATCAATTGTTGTGCCTTATTCAGTAGAAAATGCTGCAAAGTGTAATCTTTTTGTACTCATCTATATGTTCCACTGCACTTCTCTGAAGATCCAAAGTTCTAATTAAATTGGCAAGAAGCATGTCAGTAGAACTTATGATGGGTCCAAGTGTGTATGTGACAGAATGAAGCATGCATTCCTTATGGAGGAACAGAAGGTAAACATGATGGTGCTGAAGTTACAAACACAAAGCCAGAAGTGAATCATCTAGTTTTATATACACTTGGATGTTAAAAAAAACCTAACTGATGAAACAAACACACAAAGACAGTTTTTCCTGCTATCTAAGGAACGCCACACTTCAGGTGGAGAGTGAGATAACACACACTTCGTAATTACAGACAAATTATTGAGATTACAGTCGCGTGTCCCTCCCCCCCCCACCACCTGTAATTCCCACAGCTCCAATAGCACCAATAATTATGTTTGTTCAAAGTAACAATCACACCACAGGATTGCGCAATTTCCACAGGAGGGTTCGAGCAGAATAATTGTTTGAACCATGGAGAGGGAGGAGAGAGAGAGGAAACTGCAACAGAAGCAATAAAACACAAAACGACAAGACTGATTTCTTGAACATAACTGGACAGTTGATGTTATTTTGTTCAATCAAAGTGCCATATAGGTCTGAGACAGACAGGGAAGACATTCCAAATGCACAGAAGTGTTTACTTTTTGACTGGTTTACATCTGATCTGTTATTGGTGGAAATTTCGCAGATTGAATTAGGAATGTATTGTTTCCACCCGAAAAACTCTTCACATAACTTCAGCTGCATGCTTGGATAAATGTGCACAGTAAGAAGTCTTACAACACCAGGTTAAAGTCCAACAGGTTTGTTTCAAACACGAGCTTTCGGAGCACGGCTCCTTCTTCACCTGAAGAAGGAGCCGTGCTCCGAAAGCTCGTGTTTGAAACAAACCTGTTGGACTTTAACCTGGTGTTGTAAGACTTCTTACTGTGCTCACCCCAGTCCAACGCCGGCATCTCCACATCATGGATAAATGTGGATTTTGATTTGATTTATTGTCACATGTACCGAAGTACAGTGAAAAATATTTTTCTGCAGCTGAGGGAACGTACACAGTGCGTACATAGTTGACAAAAGAATAATCAACAGAGAACATTGACAAATGGTACATTGACAAACAGTGATTGGTTACAGTGTAGAACAAGGGGCCAAACAAAGCAAATACATGAGCAAGAGCAGCATAGGGCGTTGTGAATAGTGTTCTTACAGGGAACAGATCAGTCCGAGGGGGAGTCGTTGAGGAGTCTTGTAGCTGTGGGGAAGAAGCTGTTCCTATGTCTGGATGTGAGTGTCTTCAGACTTCTGTATCTTTTGCCTGATGGAAGGGTCTGGAAGAAGGCAATGCCTGGGTGAGAGGGCTCTTTGATAATGTTGTCTGCCTTCCTGAGGCTGCGGGAGGTGTATACAGAATCAATGTGGGTGTGGCAAGCTTGTGTGATGCATTGGGCTGAGTTCACCACACTCTGCAGTTTCGTGCGATCTGGACCAAGCAATTGCCATACCAGGCGGTGATGCAGCCGGATAGGATGCTCTCTATCACACATCTGTAAAAGTTTGTAAGAGTTGGACATGCCAAATTTCTTTAGCTTCCGTAGGAAGGAGAGACATTGTTGGGCTTTCTTGATTGTTGCATCAACGTGAGTGGACCAGGACAGACTGTTGGTGATGGTGACCCCCAGGAACATAAAGCTATCGACCATCCACTTCAGAGCCATTGATGCAGACGGGAGTGTGTGCCATGCTACGCTTCCTGAAGTCGATGATCAGTTCCGTGGGGAGCGATTCTCCGCTGCCCAGGCCGGGTGGGAGAATCGTGGGAGGGCGGCTCTGGCACCCCCCGCGATTCTCCCACACAGCCCCGTTTTTCACGGCGACCCGCGATTCTCCGGCCTGGATGGGCCGAGTGGCCTGCCGTTCCTGACCTGTTCATGCCGGCGGCAACCACACCTGGTCGTTGCCGGCGTGAACATAGCGCAAAAGGTGAGTTTGGAGCCTGTGGGGGGCGGAGAGGGGATCGAGCACCACGGCCGTGCTCGGGAGGGGACTGGCCCACGATCGGTGCCCACCAAGAGATGCACTCTTTCCCCTCCGCCGCCCCGCAAGATCAAGCCGCCACGTCTTGCGGGGCAGCGGAGGGGAAGACGGCAACCGCGCATGCGCGGCTGACGTCATTAGGAGCCACCGGCTGCGTCATTCTCGGTGCGCCACCTTGACGCTGCTCCTAGCTCCCCGGGGGGGGGGGGGGGAATAGGGGGCGAGGAGCGGCCTCCGACGCCGTTGTGAAACACTCCGGGTTTCACGACGGTATCGGCCGTTGCGGAGAATTCCGCCCGTGGTCTTTCCAACATTTAGAGAGAGGTTGTTTTCGGTACACCATGCAACCAAGTGATTTATCTCCCTCCTGTAGTCCTGAATCATTGTTGTTTGAGATACGGCCCACCACAGTCTTATCATCCGCAAATGTATAGATTGAGTTGGAGTTAAATCTTGCCATATAGTCATGTGTGTATAGGGAGTACAGTTGAGGACTGAGTGCACAACCTTGTGTGGCCCCGGTGTTAAGGACTATTGTGGAGGAGGTGCTGTCAATCCTGACAGATTGCCATCTGTTGGTGAGGAAGTCAAGGATCCAGCTGCACAGGGAGGGGGTCAAGTCCAAGATTGTGGAGTTAAGTTATTATTCTTGTCGGGATAATGGTGTTGAAGGCAGAACTGTAGTCGATGAACAGCAGTCTTACATAAGTGTCCTTGTTGTCGAGGTATTCGAGTGTTGATTGTAGAGCCAGGGAGATAACATCTGCTGTGGATCGGTTGCGGTGATAGGCAAACTGCAGTGGATCGAGACAGTCTCGGAGGCTGGCAGTGATCCGTCTCATGACTAGCTGCTCAAAGCATTTCATGATAACAGACGTCTGGGCCACCGGTCGGAAGTCATTGAGGCAGGCTACCTTGTTCTTCTTTGGTGCAGGTATTATGGGGGTCTTCTTGAAGGAGGTGAGGATCTCAGAGCGAAGGACTGAGGTGGTGAAGATACCTGTGATTACACTCACCAGCTGGTCTGTGCAGGCTCTGAGTGCTCGCCCAGGGACTCTGTCGGGGCCCGTCGCTTTCTGCGGATTCACTTTCAAGAAGGCAGCTCTTACTTCTGAGGCTGTAATTGTGGGTATGGTTGTATCCTGGGCTGTTGGGGCCGGTGGCAATGATACATTGGCTGACTGCTCAAAGTGGGCATCATCGGGTAGGGATGCTCCAGCCTCAGATATTCCACCTGCCCTTGCTTTATAGCCTATGATCTTGTGTAGGCCATGCCATAGTCATTGCGGGTTAGTGTCGTTGGCCTGGGACTCTAGTTTGATGTGTCTTTTTGCATCGCTGATGGCTTTCTGTACATCATACCTGGATTTCTTATAAAGGTCAGGGTCATCAGACTTGAACGCCTCCGTCTGGGACTTTAGCAGGGAGTGAATGCTTTGGTTGAGGGTTTCGGTTTGGGGAATACCTGTATTGTCTTCTTTGGTACACAGTCCTCGACACACTTACTGATGAAGTTTGTGACGGTGGTTGCGTACTCGTCCAGGCTAGCTGCCGCGGCCTTGAATATGGACCAGTCCACAGTCTCCAAGCAGTCGCGGAGGATGTCCTCAGATTCCTCCGACCAGCACTGCATGATTTCCTTGACTGGCTCAGCATGCTTGGGTTGCAGTTTGTAAGCTGGAAGTAGGAATACCAACTTGTGGTCGGATTGGCCAAAGTGTGGTTGGGGAATGAAGTGGTAGGCACCTTTGATGCTCGTGTCGCAGTGATCCATGGTGTTAGCACCTTTGGTGGAACAGGAGTTATGTTGATGGAGTTTGGGTAGGACCTTCCTGAGGTTGGTCTGGTTGGAGTCTCCAGCCACGATTGTCAGGGCTTCGGGTGATTTGTTTCTTGGTTGCTGATGGTGGAATATAGTTAGTCAAGTGCTTTCTTCACTTCCGCCTGGGGTGGGATGTAGACTGCTGTGGATGAGTATGGAGGTGAATTCACATGGTAGTGTTGGAACCAACAATTCTACGGACACGTGCTTGTAGGATTAGAATAGCGGTTTTAATATACTCACAACAGAGCCAGCCTATTAGCCATTGATCTTTCGGTGAACTGGCCGGCTGACCACGTGGCACTGATCTTTATACAGCAGCCTCCGGGGGAGGAGTCCTGGGCAGAGCCAAGGGAGAAGCCCCATACAACTCGAGCATTCCCAGAGCTACTCCCCCTGGAGGACAGGTAGTGCAACTGCACTTACAATACAGACACATGTATATACAGATTATAATCCGGTGTGAATCACATTCACCACAGGTAGGTAGTAGGGGTCGACACTTCTCGGTTTGGTATTCAGGTGTGGGGCACAATGGCACGCTAGGAACACCACATCCAAGCACCAGGAGGTGTTGATCAGGAAGCAAACACTCCTGCCCTTCGACTTGCATGAAGCCATTGTGCGGTCTATTTTGGAGAAAATACACATGGTGCCAGTTAACGACAACATGCTATTAAAATTTAACAGGATGGGGACAATTTAAGGAGAAGCATCCCAGCAGTGACAAAAAATATGAAAGCTGTTGGTCTCAAGACATCTGAACCCATTAATAGATTTAACCAGATCAGCTATGATCTTATCAATTGGCAGAGCAGGCTTAAAGGACTCACTCCTGCTCTGAAGTCTAAAGCTCCAAGGCTAAAGGGAATAGGCACTCAGAAGCGAGACAATAATATCATAGCTGCTGACCTCCTGCTTACTATACATTGAAATGGGTGTGGTGTTGCATGAGGTGGTCACAGTTGCCTTTCTGTAACACTGAATAATACCATTCTCAAGGGCTACCTATGTAGCAAGTCTTTAAGGAGCTGAGAGCTGCTCCTTACATTCAAAGGATGTGCAATATCTCTGGTGGACAGTGGTTTGCAGCACATGACACTTCTCTTCATCTGCCTTTCTGTCTAAAGACAGTGCCTTGTGGACATTGCATTCACCACAGCCTGTAGGCTTATGGGACGGGATTCTCCAACCTCCCTGCCGGGTCAGAGAATCGCCGGGGGTGGGTGGGGGGGGGGGGGGGGGGGGGGGGTGGCTGCCGAATTCTCTGGCCCCCAAAAAATCCTGTCGACGTGAATCCCGCCATCCGCCTAAGAAAATGGCGAGGACCGGGGCGATGCAATGGGCCCCGGGGCCGCCCGAATATCCATGTTGCTCACTCTAGCTCAGTCAAGTAATTTAAAGGCCAACACAGACTGTGAAAATTTCAGCTTGTGTTTCTGCAGGCTTTTATATAGTCTGCCAAATTCCATTATAGAGTCTTCAAGCTTAAGGCTGGTTTAGCACACTGGGCTAAATCACTGGCTTTTAAAGCAGACCAAGGCAGGCCAGCAGCACGGTTCAATTCCCGTACCAGCCTCCCTGAACAGGCGCCGGAATGTGGCGACTAGGGGCTTTTCACAATAACTTCATTTGAAGCCTACTTGTGACAATAAGCGATTTTCATTTCATTTCAATGGAGAAATCCTCTATTTTCCAGAACCTATCAAAATCCGACCATGCTTCAAACGCATTTAACAATTCATCCTTTTTATAAATCTTATCCATATAACATAATAACGTCTGCAGACCTTCTTCTGAGTCTAACTCTTCCAATTCCAGCTGAGAAAACACTTTGGTTCGGATTTTACTGTCATAAGGTAAAAAAAGAGCCAATGCCATAACTTGTTTTCTCTTTCCCAATGTGAACCTTAGTCCACATAACTACTGCACTTCTCCATTGGTCGTACGATCCCCTTTCAGAAAATAAGGGGGGTAGTCATATCCGGCCATCTTTCGCAGTATTATCGTGGGTTCAGCCATATATATTCTTTTTTCTCTTCTCACTCACTCCTTGGTTTGGTCTGGAAAAGTTGTATATTTCAACCCTTCACATTTGCACAGCAACCATCCTCTGCTACCGTTAGACGTTAGACGTTTGGCTGCTGTTGTATAGAGTCAACGTTTCTGCTACTTTTCCACAAACACCTTTATTGCACTTTAAGAGACTCTGCACAAAACTCTGTCATCACATCACCTGACACAAAAGCCACCTGAAGCCCCTTTACATATCAGTGCCAATTATTGGATATGGAACATAAATGAGACAACAAATTGTAATGTCTCTTAACCCATTACTTAACACCTCCCAGGATTCTATGGACTCTGAAACAGTTCCTGCAAATTGGAGATTAGCTCATGTAACTCCATTATTTAAAAAGGGAGGTAGAGAGAAAACAGGGAATTATAGACCAGTAAACCTGAAGTCGGCAGTGGGGAAAATTCTACAAACTATTATTACAGATTTTATAGCAAATCACTTAGAAAATAGTGGCAGGATTGGACAGAGTCAGAATGAATTTATGTAGGGGATCTCATGCTTGACAAATTTACTGGAATTTTTTAAGGAAGTAACCGGCAGAGTTGACGAGGGGTGCTAGTGCTCCAGTACACATGAATTTGAGAGTAGTGAGGTCATGAGTAAGGTTTAAAAGTTGCAGGAGTGTACCGGCAGGAAGGAAGATGGTTTAAAGAGTGTCTACTACAATGCCAGGAGCATCTGGAATAAGGTGGGTGAGCTTGCAGCATGGGTTAGTACCTGGGACTTCGATGTTGTGGCCATTTCGGAGACATGGATAGAGCAAGGCGAGGAATGGTTGTTGCAGGTGCCGGGTTTTAGATATTTCAGTAAGCTCAGGGAAGGTGGTAAGAGAGGGGGAGGGGTGGCATTGTTAGTCAAGGACAGTATTACTGTGGCTGAGAGGACATTTTTTCAGGACTCAAATACTGAGGTAGTACGGGCTGAGTTAAGAAACAGGAAAGGAGAGGTCACCTGTTAGGGGTTTTCTACAGGCCTCCGAAAAGTTCCAGAGATAGAACATAGAACATAGAACAGTACAGCACAGAACAGGCCCTTCGGCCCTCGATGTTGTGCCGAGCAATGATCACCCTACTCAAACCCACGTATCCACCCTATACCCGTAACCCAACCTTACCTTATGTAGAGGATAGGATTGCAAAGATGATTCTGGATAGGAGCGAAAGTAACAGGGTAGTTGTTATGGGGGACTTTAACTTTCCAAATATTGACTGGAAACACTATAGTTCATGTACTTTAGATGGATCTGTTTTTGTCCAATGTGTGCAGGAGGGTTTCCTGACGCAGTGTGTAGATAGGCCAACGAGAGGTGAGGCCGTATTGGATTTGGTACTGGGTAATGAACCAGGACAAGTGTCAAATTTGGAGGTAGGTGAGCACTTTGGTGATAGTGGCCACAATTTGATTACGTTTACTTTAGCAATGGAAAGGGATAGGTATATACCGCAAGGCATGAGACATATCTGGGGGAAAGTCAATTATGATGCGATGAGGCAAGACTTAGGAAGCATCGGCTGGAGAGGAAAACTGCAGGGGATGGGCACAATGGAAATGTGGAGCATGTTCAAGGAACAGCTACTGCTTGTCCTTACCTGTTAGGCAGGGAGGAAGTGGTCGAGCAAGGGAACCATTGTTTACTAAAGCAGTTGAAATACTTGTCAAGAGGAAGAAGGAGACTTATGTAAAGATGAGACGTGATGGTTCAGTTAGGGTGCTTGAGAGTTACAAATTAGCTAGGAAGGACGGTAGCATGGTGGTTAGCATCAATGCTTCACAGCTCCATGGTCCCAGGTTCGATTCCCGGCTGGGTCACTGTCTGTGTGGAGTCTGCACGTCCTCCCCGTGTGTGCGTGGGTTTCCTCCGGGTGCTCCGGTTTCCTCCCACAGTCCAAAGATGTGCGGGTTAGGTGGATTGGCCATGCTAAATTGCCCGTAGTGTAAGGTTAATGGGGGGATTGTTGGGTTATGGGTATACGGTTTACGTGGGTTTAAGTAGGGTGATCATTGTTCGGCACAACATCGAGGGCCGAAGGGCCTGTTCTGTGCTGTACTGTTCTATGTTCTATGTTCTAAGGCTCTAAAGAGTGAGCTAAGAAAAGCCAGGCAAGAACATGAGAAGTCTTTGGCAGGAAGGATCAAGGATAACCCTTAAGCTTTCTATAGATATGTCAGGAATAAAATAATGACGAGGGTAAGAGTAGGGCCAGTCAAGGACAGTAGTGGGAAGTTGTGCGTGGAGTCCGAGGAGATAGGAGATGTGCTAAATGAGTATTTTTCATCTGTATTCACACAGGAAAAAGACAAAGTTGTCGAGGAGAGACTGAGATACAGGCTACTAGACTAGAAGGGCTTGAGGTTCATAAGGAGGAGGTGTTAGCGATTCTGGAATGTGTGAAAATAGATAAGTCCCCTGGGCCGGATGGGATTTCATAGAATTTACAGTGCAGAAGGAGGCCACTCAGCCCATCGAGTCTGCACCGGCTCTTGGAAAGAGCACCCTATCCGAGGTCAACACCTCCACCCTATCCCCATAACCCAGTAACCCCACCCAACACTGAGGGTAATTTTGGACACTAAGAGCAATTTATCATTGCCACTCCACCTAACCTGCACGTCTTTGGACTGTGGGAGGAAACCGGAGCACCCGGAGGAAACCCACACACACACGGGGAGGATGTGCAGAGTCCGCACAGACAGTGACCCAAGCCGGGAATCGAACCTGGGACCCTGGAGCTGTAAAGAAATTGTGCTATCCACAATGCTACCGTGCTGCCCTAGGATTCTCTGGGAAGCTAGGGAGGAGATTGCTGAGCCTTTGGCTTTGATCTTTATGTCATCTTTGTCTACAGGAATAGTGCCAGAAGACTGGAGGATAGCAAATGTTGTCCTGTTGTTCAAGAAGGGGAGTAGAGACAACCCCGGTAACTATAGACCAGTGAACTTTACTTCTGTTGCGGGGAAAGTCTTGGAAATGTTTATAAGAGATAGGATGTATAATCATCTGGAAAGGAATAATTTGATTAGAGATAGTCAACATGGTTTTGTGAAGGGTAGGTCGTGCCTCACAAACCTCATTAAGTTCTTTGAGAAGGTGACCAAACAGGTAGATGAGGGTAAAGCAGTTGATATGGTGTATATGGATTTCAGTAAAGCGTTTGATAAGGTTCCCCACGGTAGGCTATTGCAGAAAATACAGAGGCATGGGATTCAGGGTGATTTAGCAGTTTGGACAGAAATTGGCTGGCTGATAGAAGACAAAGGGTGGTGGTTGATGGGAAATGTTCAGACTGGTGTCCAGTTACTAGTGGTGTACCACAAGGATCTGTTTTGGGGCCACTGCTGCTTGTAATTTTTATAAATGACCCGGAGGAGGGCGTAGAAGGTTGGGTGAGTAAATTTGCAGATGACACTAAAGTAGGTGGAATTGTGGACAGTGCAGAAGGATGTTACAAGTTACAGAGGGACATAGATAAGCTGCAGAGCTGGGCTGACAGGTGGCAAATGGAGTTTAATGCAGAAAAGTGTGAGGTGATTCATTTTGGAAGGAATAACAGGAAGACAGAGTACTGGGCTAATGGTAAGATTCTTGGTAGTGTGGAGGAGCAGAGAGACGGTGTCCATGTCCATAGACCCCTGAAAGTTGCCACCCAGGTTGAGAGGGTTGTTAAGAATGCGTACGGTGTGTTAGCTTTTATTGGTGGAGGAATTGAGTTTCGGAGCCATGAGGTCATGTTGCAGTTGTACAAAACTCTGGTGCGGCCTCATTTGGAGTATTGCATGCAGTTCTGGTCGCCACATTATAGGAAGGATGTGGAAGCATTGGAAAGGGTACAGAGGAGATTTACAAGGATGTTGCCTGGTATGGAGGGAAGATCTTACGAGGAAAGACTGAGGGACTTGAGGCTGTTTTTGTTGGAGAGAAGAAGGTTAAGAGGTGACTTAATTGAGGCATACAAGATGATCAAAGGATTAGATAGGGTGGACACTGAGAACCTATTTCCTCGGATGGCAATGTCCAGCACAAGGGGACATAGCTTTAAATTGAGGGGAGATAGATATAGGACAGATGTCAGAGGTAGATTCTTTACTCAGAGAGAAGTAAGGGCGTGGAATGCCCTGCCCGCAACAGTAGTGGACTCGCCAACACTAAACGCATTCAATTGGCATTGGATAGGCATATGGACAATAAGGGAATAGTGTAGATGGACGTTAGAGGGGTTTCACAGGTCGGCGCAACATCGAGGGCCGAAGGGCCTGTACTGCGCTGTAATGTTCTATGTTCTATGTTCTATATATTTGGACTTTCAGAAGGCTTTTGACAAAGTCCCGCAAAAGACATTAGTGTGTAAAATTAAAGTGCATGAGATTAGGGGTAACGTATTGAAATGGATGGAAAACTGGTTGGCAGACAGGAAACAAAGAGTAGGAATTAACGGGTCTTTTTCAAACTGGCAGGCAATGACTAGTGGGGAACTGCTGGGATCTGTGCTTGGATCCCATCTATTCACAATATATATTAATGATTTAGATGAGGGAACTAAACATAATGGGTGGGATTCTCATCAGCCGATGCCTTAATCGGGAAGGTGATGGGGCGGAGGATCGGTCGTGAAGCCAAAATCGTCGCCAGGTGCGCATCAGAATGCCATGCTCTCGTGCCTCGATAGCAGCGTCAATGCATTCTACTCCACACTTAAAGTAAACACCATTGGCATACCATTCATGGGCCTGACCACGTATTCTCTGAGACCTCCACAATGCTCCATCTCCCCCGGGAGGAGTTACCGATGGTGTTTCACTTGTGATTTTCAAAACTGGGAAACAGGTGCAGTGGCTGATGAGGGAGAGAGAAGAGGTAGGACATGCAGTGGCATGACCACGGGCTGCCGGTCCTCCCACTGGGGGACTGCTGGGGGAGGGGCATTTGCCAGGCCGGGGAGTGTGCAGTGGGGGGTAATCAGGTGGTGGGGCCTGGGGCCTGGGTGACCCGCCCCACGGGACCGTGGTCTCCAGGCATGGACCGCCATTGCCGTGGCCTGCAAGGCAGCCATCTTGCTGCGTACACCACTGATCGCCCACTATGGCCCGTGGTCCTGCAGAGTGACACAGGCTGTATGGGTGCCCCATACTCCCACCCCAGCTTCCACCCTGCACTCCTACAGCCCCACCCTCCATCCAAGCACACCAACATCCACCCTCCATCCAACCAACTCTCCCCTCTCCAAACTGGCAGCAAGCAGCCCACCCAAGGGCAATGCCCATAGTAGCGCCTGCAGGAGGGTGCCAGATGGGGGCCGCGGAGTACATCACTGACATGGGTAGCGCCAGCCACCAGTTTCACTGGCAGCAGGGATGGGCGCCAGGGCCAGAGGCCCCCACGGTGCCAGGCACCGAAAAGGGCCAGGGATGCAGAGGGCAGAGGGGAATGGCTGGGGGTGGATGGGAGGGGGGTGCGGAGAACATACAGAGGCAGGGCCTGCAGTGCAGATCAGGGCCACCAGGTAGCCCGGTGGACCGGGTTGGGCACTTAGATACCCACCATACTATCATGTCTGACTGTCACCCCTTGCAGACAATGGCTATTGGAATGCAACCAGGAATAGTGGGCGAAATTCTCCGCACCCGCGGAAAGTCGTAAAACCGTCGTAAAAATCGGGAGCGTTTTACGACGGTTGCGAAGGCTTCATTTCCCGACGGATTCACTTCCTGGAAATGGGCTAGTAGCGCGGCCGCGTCAATTACGTGCGTGATGACGACGGAACGCGACGACGACACGATCACGCCCACGTGACGCCGCCCGACGCCGTAAAAAGGCGCGGGCGACCACAGAATCTGTCGGGCAGGATGTCGGAGCCGAGGCGAGCTGCTCCTCGCTTTATAGATGCAGACGTCGAGGTGCTGCTCGATGCCGTGGAGCAGAGGAGGGGCATCATCCGCCCGCGGAGAGGGCATCGCCAACCTGCCAGCGCGGTACGCCAGGCCTGGCGTGACGTGGCTGCTGCCGTCAGTGCTGTGGGGCAGACCCCTCGCTCAGCAGAGCAATGTAGGAAGAAGCTACACGACCTCACCAGGTCTGCCAGGGTAAGTGCCATGAGGGTGCCCCCTAGTCACAACCATCCCTCCCCCTTAACTTAAGCACCCCCCCCCCCCCCCCCCCCCCCGGCATGGGAGGGGGGGGGGAGGGGAGAGGGATTGGGGCAGAGTTATTTGAGAGTGGTTCACAAAGTTGTCACAGACCCAGCGCTCTGGCCCCGAGGAGAGATGCAATCGTCTTATGACAACTTGCCCCCCCAAACTGTGCCAGTATCTGAACGGACTGCTGATACCTACCGTTTTGTAATGATCTACCTATGTTCCCTCCCCCAACAGGCCAAGGCCGCTCATAACCACCGTGAGCGGCACAAGACTGGAGGGGGTTCGCCCAACCTGCACCCCCTCAGCACCTTTGAACAGAGGGCCCTGGACCTTGTTGGGGGGTCTGCCACCCGCGATATCGCGCAATGCGAGGTTGGCGGAACTGCAGCAAGTGAGACAACCCTCCCTGACAAACACTCACCCCTCCCCCATCCTCTGTCCCTTCACACACCCTGCCCACTGGGACACCTCCCCCATCCTCTGTCCCTTCACACACCCTGCCCACTGGTACACCTCCCCATCCTCTGTCCCTTCACACACCCTGCCCACTGGGACACCTCCCCCATCCTCTGTCCCTTCACACACCCTGCCCACTGGGACACCTCCCCCATCCTCTGACCCTTCACACACCCTGCCCACTGGGACACCTCCCCCATCCTCTGTCCCTTCACAAACCCTGCCCACTGGGACACCTCCCCCATCCTCTGTCCCTTCACACACCCTGCCCACTGGGACACCTCCCCCATCCTCTGTCCCTTCACAAACCCTGCCCACTGGGACACCTCCCCCATCCTCTGTCCCTTCACAAACCCTGCCCACTGGGACACCTCCCCCATCCTCTGTCCCTTCACAAACCCTGCCCACTGGGACCGTCCAGCGGCCTGCCGAGCAAATCGAAATAACCCGTCTCATTCTCTTCCCTAGGACGTGATGCCGAACGACCAGGGCCGTCTGCCTCCAGACGGAGACAGGAATCTGCCGCCACCTCACCCGGGGCCTCACAACAGAGGGTGCCCGATCAGCGGGCAGCCCCATCCGCCCCAACCCAATCTGCGGACCAGGACGCACAGAGGGTTCGAAGTCCACCACCACCACCAGAAATGGCCAGGGACAACCCTCCTGTCGCTGAGCAGCCCCACACCCTGGAGGAGGCCCTAAACATTGAGAGCGTCGGGCTTGCGGCACTGCTTTCTCCCACCACATCCATCATCCCAGAGATACACACCCCGGCGGGCCTATTTAGTGATGAGTCTCCTGGGGCACAGTCTGGTTGGCACATCACAGCTGAGCAGGTACAGCAGGTGGAGGTCGGAGCAACAGAGGGCCCGGACTCGCGGAGGCCAGACCAGGCCCAGGATGCAGCTGGCTCCCAGACGTTTTCTGAGTTCCTGGAGTTTATCAACCCACCCGCACAGCCGATGCCTCAGGAAACCCAGGGAAACAATGGCGGGAGGAGGGCAGCCTTCCTGGCTCTGCAGACGCTGTTAGAGGAGTCGAACCGCGTCCAAGAGCAGGGAGTGGTGCCGCTCATGGCAGAGACCCAGTCCGACACCGCATGGGTGGCATCCGCGGTGGAGGCAATGGGTCAGGTTACGCAAGACGTTGGGGTTAATGTGCACGCGTCATCCTCGGCCCTGGACAGGGTTGCCCTCTCACAGGCAGCAATGTGCCAGAGCCAAAACGACATTGCCGGCGCCCTGCGGGTCATGGCTGAGTCTCAGCAGGTCATGGCCCAGTCGCAGCACGCCATGGCACAGTCCCAGCAGTCGATAGCACAGTCGCAGCAGTCGATAGCACAGTCGCAGCAGTCGGTCGCGGAGACCATCAACCGCCTGACACATGTGCTGGATGGCGTCGTGCACACACAGGTTGAGGTCGCACAGTCCCTGGTGGGAATGTTTAACTCCCTGGACTCCGTCTCTGCAAACCTTCGGATCCTGGTGGATACCGTTGCAGGCCTCCAGGACTGGCAGCGCCAGGTGTCGGTGGTGCGACGGGGCACCTCCCCGCTCGCACCTCTGTCCCAAAGTGAGGCCCGGGGGCCACCGGGCTCCCCGAGGGAGGAGGAGGTTTCGGGGCCTGTCCCATTAACTCCATCATGGGACGTCCCGGAATTCTCGGCCTCCCCCCGTCCCATCCCTGGTGCATCGGGTGGGCAGCAGGCAGAGCAGGGTGGCACAATGTCACCCGAAACGCCCGCAGAGCAGCCTGGCCCATCAAGGCCTGGTCGCCCCAGGAAACGCTTAGCCAAGGAGAAACGAGTCGAGGGGGGCGATTCGCAGCAATCCTCCTCCACTCCTGCTGTATCATCTGGGGACTCACGTAGACGTAGTGTTAGGGCCCGTAAGGCAACTAAGATAGACACTGAGTAAGTTGGCACGGGTGAAGGGCACAGTTTAGTTGTAGGGGCTAGGGCACCTGTAAATAATTGTTAATATTAAACGCACTGTTCCACCTTACTTGTAATACCGTGTGATTGTTCCACAGCCACAGGAATCGTGATGGTGACCGAGTGTCGCTGGGGGTGACGGGTGGTGAAACCTCGGTGCCGGGTGTGCAGTCCCTGCCCCTACCCCCTCCCACAGCTAGCCCACGCGGGCACGTGATGGAGTGTCAGTGACGAACTCAGCGGCCACCAAGGTGGATGGTTCAGCTATTGCCATGGGTCAGACTCTCTCTAACGATTCTGAGCTCACAGCTCTTCGCAGAACGGGCTGTCATCATTCCACATGGCACTGATCACACCCGCTGACACAGCCATCAATGTTGTGCCATTCCGCCTGTACCCAGTGATAAGCGTCATGTCGAAGTGGAGCAGTGTACACTGAGAGGGGGGGGGGGGTTTGTGGTGGTGGCAGTTGTGTGGTGACCCTCTGCATGACTAGCGATGCAGGTGGTGGTTTGGTGTTCATCGGGGACGTCACATGCGATGCGTGAACCGTGCTGCCACCAGGGCGTCGCGTGCCCGCCGTCCTTGCCGGGTCCGTCGTGCCGCCTCCTGGACATCACCAGCACCTGGGTCGTGTCTGCGTTCTGCGCCCGCCACTCCGCCAGCCTCCTCCTCCTCCACCTCCTCCCTCGCCTCCTCCTCCTCCTCCTCCTCCTCCTCTGTGCTGGCACCACTGCCACTAGCTTCTCCCTCCGCCTCCTGCAGCAGGTTATCTCCCCTCTGCATCGCGATGTTGTGCAGCGCACAGCAGACCACTACAATGTGAGCGACCCTGTCGGCCTGGTACTGCAGGGCCCCTCCGGAGCGGTCCAGGCACCTGAATCTCATCTTCAGGAGGCCAAGGCAGCGCTCCACCACACCCCTGGTTGCTGCATGGGCCTCGTTGTATCGTGTTTCCGCATTGGTCTGAGGCCTCCGTATAGGCGTCATCAGCCAAGACCTCAGCGGATAACCCCTGTCGCCTAGCAACCAGCCCCTCAGCCGGGGGGGACGTCCCTCAAACATTGCAGGGATGAACGACTGCGCTAGTATGTAGGAGTCATGCACACTCCCTGGGAACCTTGCACAGACGTTCATGAACCTCATGTGGGGGTCGCATACCACCTGGACATTAATGGAGTATGTCCCCCTCCTGTTTGTGAATACTTCCTTGTCCACAGCAGGCGGGCGCATGGGGACGTGAACACAGTCGATTGACCCCTGAACCCTCGGTATCCCGGCCACACTGGCAAATCCACGGGCTCGTGAGTCTTGACTTGCTTGGTCCACGGGAAAGGTGATGTAGCGATCGGCGATGGCATAGAGGGCGTCGGTCACATCCCGGATGCACCTGTGCACCGATGACTGGGAGATCCCGGAGACGTCCCCGCTCGGAGACTGGAAGGAGCCGGTAGCATAGAGGTTCAGAGCGACCGTCACCTTGATGGCAACCGGGATCGCGTGTCCTCCCCCCGTTCCACGTGGGGCGAGGTGTGACAGGAGTTGGCAGATATGTATCACCGTCTGCCTACTCAGCCGGAGTCTTCTCCTGCAGGTGATGTCCGACATTGTTAGGAAAGAGACCCGGACACGGTACACCCTCGGCTTTGGTCGTCGCCTCTGGCGCCGTGGCTGCACCCTCACTCTCTCCTCTTCCTCTTCCTCCTCCTCCTCCCCCCCCCCCCCCCCATACTGCTCGACGACTGGCAACTCCTCGGCCCTTCCCTCTGCTGCTGCAGCTGGCCCTGCAGCCACTGCGGGTTGTGGGTGTGGATGCTGCTGCATCTCCAAATCCAGTAGAGCGGCCCCAACCACTGCGCAGAACATCGCCGTCTGTTCCCATGCATCGTGCTAACCTACAGAAGGGTGGTGGGAGGCAGAGAAACGGGACATGTTAGACGGAGGTTAGTCGACACCTCGGCAGCCGCCAGCCATGGGATACCAGTGTGTCCCGGTGGCCTGGTCGCGCTGCTGACACGCGGTCAGCCTAACCCCTGGTCACTTTCTGCATCCAACGGCCAGTAAACTATGGCCTCCTCACGGGTGCGTCAGTGGCCTGTGTCCGGAAGCCACAGGGGAACCAGCGGCCGTGTCCTCGTCACCGGCACACCATGGCATGCTGGCAGACATTTTGTTACGGGGTTGGACGGCTCACTCTCTACCTAACCCCCCCCCTCCGTCGCCCCCCACTGCCCCCTCCGTCTCCCCCACTGCCTCCCCCGTCTCCCCCACTGCCTCCCCCGTCTCCCCCACTGCCCCCTCCGTCTCCCTCACTGCCCCCTCCGTCTCCCCCACTGCCTCCCCCGTCTCCCCCACTGCCTCCCCCGTCGCCCTCCACTGCCTCCCCGTCGCCCCCCACTGCCTCCCCCGTCTCCCCCACTGCCTCCCCCGTCGCCCCCACTGCCTCCCCCGTCTCCCCCACTGCCTCCCCCGTCGCCCCCCACTGCCTCCCCCGTCGCCCCCACTGCCTCCCCCGTCACCCCACACTCCCCCCGCTCTGGACCCCCTCCGTTCTCAGGGATGCCTTCCCCGTTGTGGCCAGACTCGAGCGGTGTGCTGAGCGGTGCGCTGAGCGGTGCGCAGAGTGGTGCCCTGACCTCCTCCAAGCTGTCGTCAGCCAGGCCGACTGGTTGACGAATTTAAAAAGCAGGTGTGTTTCACGACGTGCAAACAGGGCGCCATGACGTCGGGACTTCGGCCCATCCGGGCCGGTGAATAGCGGGGGGGGGCTATCAGTGGCGATTCTGGTCGTGTCAGGGGCGGGAAGGAGGAGTTTGTCGGGAATGGCGACTCCGACATTTTGCGGGGTTCGGAGAATAGCGGGAGGGCGTCAGAACAGCGTCGCCGTAAAAATTTCCGACGCCCGCTATTCTCCGAACCGTCGTGAGTCCGGAGAATCTCGCCCAGTGGCTTTCATCCTCGTCACGGCAGCCCTGGGGGATTCACTGAGACTGTACGAGCTGGACCTGCTTGAGGGGGGCCCTGCAGCAGCGGAGCCTGCCTCGTGGAGCAGGAGGCAGCCGGTGAGGGTAGAGAGCAGGGCAGCGGGGTTCGCCGTTAACGGCAAGATGTCCCAGGTCTAGGGGGTGAAAGATGGGATACATGTCCCCCAAAGAGCACCAATTCATGACAGGCCGGTCTTCACAAACCGAAAGGGGTTCCACTCGATGAACGTGCAGCTGGTGTGTGACCATCAGCTGCACATCTTCTACGCCTGCGCCTGATACCCCCCCCCCCCCCAACCCCTACACCTGCAACTCCCTCCCCCACTCCTACACCTGCAACTCCCTTCATGATTCCTACCTGCCTCACTAAGGGGCGTGGGCCCTCGGTGGGCAGGAACAGTGGGTCTGGCCCACGGGATGGAGGATAATGATGACCGGCTTTGCGATGAGCTCTGGTGCTCCACACTGTTTGACAACATCTGACTCCTGCCCACGATCAAACTTTACACCGTCCACCTGGGTGATCCCTGCATGCGAGCTGGCCATTTCATCAAATGGTACCATCAAACTATTAGGGTGACCGTGTGGGGGAAGGGATAGGGTGGGACACCGGGGCAGTGAGCACTGGTTGATCTGGGGTCCCTTTCCCATGCCCATCCCCAATGTCCGCCCAGGTGCCCTTTCCCCACCCCCAGCAGCCCCTCTGTGCCCAGCCCAGCCCATCCCTCACAGCCTTCTGACTGAGCACTGAGGCAAGTTGTAATATCATGAACATGTGTTTATTGTGAACAATGAACATTTATATATAGGATGGTGCCCTAGCCCCTATCTCTGTGCTGCACCTGTGCCAACTTAACTAGTCTCTACATTTCTGGCCTTACAGACTCTAACGCTATTCCTAGGTGGATCGTGGTACATCAAGAGTGGATGCACCCTGCTGCGATTCCCGCCCTGTGATCTGGGTTCTGTTTGGAGGCTGTCTTCTCGGGCGACCAGGCCTGGATGGGCTTGCCTGCTGTTCGGGTCTCCCAGGTGGCATGGTGCCACGCTGGTCTGCCCACTGCCCATCAGATGTGCTAGGGACAGGAGGGGGAGTTTGTCATATTTTAAATAATGACTTATCTAAAATATATATATTACTCTTGAATCCACCAGGATGATGAAATGACCAAAGAACAAAGAACAAAGAAATGTACAGCACAGGAACAGGCCCTTCGGCCCTCCAAGCCCGTGCCGACCATGCTGCCCTTCTAAACCAAAATCTTCTACACCTCCTGGTCCATATCCCTCTATTCCCAACCTACTCATGTATTTGTCAAGATGCCCTTTAAATGTCACTATCATCCCCCCATTAGTTGGGTTGACAGTCAATCTCAGCATTTGTTCTTAATACCCAATCTGTTGAAATTTAGTTGATCATAACATTCCCCTCCCCAGAGCCAACCAATGTACAGACACTGGTCAACACTGAATCACAGAGTACATTTGTAGAGATAATTTTCTCCTCTTATCCCTCACCCAGATCTCTATGGAGATACAACGGACAACTCCTGGTCCCGTTCAGTCACCATTCTAGTTACTGCAGAGCCTGATTGGGGAGCTGAGGCCCTGTCCTCTGAACTACTTTGATGACATCTCCATAGCTGTGGATAGCTTCATCTGAAGTAGAGTCCAGTCTCTAATACTTCATGTGTGGGAGGTCAATCCCTTGAATGGACCAACACTGTCCTTGTGTCTGTTTCTCTAATCAGCAGCAGGACATCCCTCTTGGATTAAAAACAGGATGACCTTCCTGATTCCTGATTTGGACACTTTAGGAACTTTCAAGCGGTTATTTGATAGGCACACGGAGCACACCAGAATGACAGGGAGTGGGATAGCTTGATGTTGGTTTCGGACAAAGCTCGACACAACATCGAGCGCTGAAAGGCCTGTTCTGTGCTGTACTGTTCTATGGCAGTTCTATGTTCTGTGTTCCAGGCACCCACTACCCTCTGTGTAAAAAACTTGCCTCATGCATCTGCTCTAAAACTTGACCCTCGCACCAAATGGGAGTAGATCCTGTCTCGAAGAATTCTCTCCAGTAATTTCCCGACCACTGACGTAAGGCTCACCGGCCTGTAGTTCCCTGGATTATCCTTGCTGCCCTTCTTAATCAAAGGAAATGCATTGGCTATTCTCCGGTCCTCCGGGACATCATCTGAAGATAGTGAGGATCCAAAGATTTCTGTCAAGGCCTCAGCAATTTCCTCTCTAGCCTCCTTCAGTATTCTGGGGTAGATCCCATCAGGCCCTGGGGACTTATCGACCTTAATATTTTTTCAAGACGCCCAACACCTCGTCTTTTTGGATCTCAATATGACTCAGGCTATCTACACACCCTTCTCCAGACACAACATCCACCAATTCCTTCTCTTTCGTGAATACTGATGCAAAGTATTTATTTAGTACCTCGCCTACTCCTCTGGCTCCACAGATAGATTCCCTTGCCTATCCTTCAGTGGACCAACCCTTTCCCTGGCTACCCTCTTGCTTTTTATGTACGTGTAAAAAGCCCTGGGATTTTCCTTAACCCTATTTCCCAATGACTTTTCGTGACCCCTTCTCACCCTCCTGACTGCTTGCTTCAGTCCCTTCTTACTTTTGTTATATTCCACATTGACTTTGTCTGTTCCCAGCCTTCTAGCCCTACCAAATGCCTCCTTTTTCTTTTTGATGAGGTCTACAATATCTCCCGTTAGCCAAGGTCCCCAAAATTTGCCGTATTTATCCTTCTTCCACACAGGAACATGCCGGTCCTGAATTCCTTTCAACTGACATTTGAAAGCCTCCCACATGTCAGATGTTGATTTACCCTCAAAAATCCGCCCCCAATCAGTTACCGCCTAGTATTGTTATAGAACAGTACAGCACAGAACAGGCCCTTCGGCCCTCGATGTTGTGCCGAACAAAGATCACCCTACTCAAACCCACGTATCCACCCTATACCCGTAACCCAACAACCCCCCCCTTAACCTTACTTTTTTTAGGACACTACGGGCAATTTATCATGGCCAATCCACCTAACCCACACATCTTTGGACTGTGGGAGGAAACCGGAGCACCCGGAGGAAACCCATGCACACACGGGGAGGACGTTCAGACTCCGCACAAACAGTGACCCAGCCGGGAATCGAACCTGGGAACCTGGAACTGTGAAGCATTTATGCTACCCACCATGCTACCGTGCTGCCCCAATTATAATTAGCCTTCCCCCAATTTAGCACATTCACCCTAGGATCACTCTTATCCTTGTCCACCAGCACTTTAAAACTTACTGAATTGTGGTCGCTATTCCCGAAATGCTCCTCTACTGAAACTTCTACCACCTGGCCAGGCTCATTCCCCAATACGAGGTCCAGTACAGCCCTTTCTCTAGTTGGACTGTCTATATATTGTTTTAAGAAGCCCTCCTGAATGCTCCTTACAAATCTGCCCCATCTAAGCCCCTAGCACTAAGTGTGTCCCAGTCAATATTGGGGAAGTTGAAGTCTCCCATCACAACAACCTTGTTTCTCTTACTCCTTTCCAAAATCTGTCCACCTATCTGCTCCTCTATCTCCCGCTGGCTGTTGGGAGGCCTGTAGTAAAACTCCAAAATTGTGACTGCACCCTTCTTGTTCCTGATCTCTACCCAAATAGCCTCGCTGCCCTCTAAGGTGTCCTCCCGCAGTATAGCTGTGATATTCTCCCTAACCAGTAGCGCAACTCCGCCACCGCTTTTACATCCCCCTCTATCCCTCCTGAAACATCTAAATCCTGGAATGTTTCATTGCCAATCCTGTCCTTCCCTCAACCAGGTCTCTGTAATGGCAACAACATCATAGTTCCAAGTACTAATCCAAGCTCTAAGTTCATTTGCCTTGCCTGTTATACTTATTGTATTAAAACATATGCACTTCAGGCCACCATACCCGCTGTTTGCAGCAACATCGCCCTGTCTGCTCTTCCTCAGAGCCATACTGGCCCTATTCCCTAGTACTCCCTCAATGCTTTCACCTTCTGACCTATTGCTCTGGTACCCACCCCCGTGCCTTACTAGTTTAAACCCTCCCATGTGACACTAGCAAACCTTGAGGCTAGGATATTTATGCTTCTCCAGTTTAGATACAGTTCACGCCTGCCCCGGACAGCGCCGGCCCTAGGGTTGCTGGCGCCCCGGGCAAGCTGAACTTCGGTGCCCTTGGGGGGGGCGGGGCCGAGAGGGGGGCCGCGGGGCCGAGGGGGGGGCGGGGCCGAGAGGGGGGGCGAGAGGGGGGGGGGGCCGAGAGGGGGGGGGGGCCGAGAGGGGGGGGACCCGGGGGGGGGGGGCGGACCCGGGGGGGGGCGGGGCGGGCGGACCGAGGGGGGGGTGGGGGCGGGCGGACCCGAGGGGGGGCGGGGCGGGCGGACCCGAGGGGGGGCGGGGCGGGCGGACCCGAGGGGGGGGGCGGGGCGGGCGGACCCGAGGGGGGGGTGGGGCGGGTGGACCTGAGGGAGCAGGGGGCGGGGCGGGCGGACCCGAGGGGGGGGGCGGGCGGGGACGGACCCGAGGCGGGGGGGGGGGGGGAGCGGACCCGAGCGGGCGAGCGGACCAAGCGGGGGGGGGCGGACCGAGGGGACGGACCGGGGGGGGGGGCGCCCACACTGGGGGAGTGCGGCCACCGCGCATGCGCTGGTTGGCGCCGGCCCAACTGCGCATGCGCGGGACTCGAGTCTGGCGCCGCCTAGCACATGGCGCCCCGGGCAACAGCCCGAGTTGCCGGTGCCTTGAGCCGGCCCTGGCCCCGGAAGAGCTCCCAGCAGTCCAGATAATGGAAACCCTCTCTCCTGCACCAGCTATTTAGCCACGTGTTTAGCTGCTCTATCTTCCTATTTCCAGCCTCACTGGTACGTGGCACAGCGAGTAATGCCAAGATTACAACCCTCGAGGTACTGTCTTTTAACTTTCTGCCTCGCTCCCTGAACGCCTGCTGCAGGACCTCATGCCCCTTCCTGCCTATGTCGTTACTACCAATATGTACAACGACCTCTGCCTGTTTGCCCTCACCCTTCAGGATGCCCGCTACCCGTTCAGAGACATCCTGGCACCAGGGAGGCAACCTACCATCCTGGAGTCTCTTTCACGTCCACAGAAGCGCCTATCTGTGCCCCTGACTATAGAATCCCCTATGACTATTGCTCTTCTGCGCTTTGACCCTCCCTGCTGAACATCAGAGCCAGCCGTGGTGCCACTGCTCTGGCTGCTGCTGTTTTCCCCTGATAGGCTATCCCCCCGACAGTATCCAAAGGGGTATACCTGTTCGAGAGGGGGGCAACCACAGAGGATTCCTGCACTGACTGCCTGCCCTTTTTGGTGGTCACTTATTTCTCTGCCTGCACCTTGGGTGTGACCACATTTATATAACTGCTATCTATGATGCTTTCCGCCACCTGCATGCCCCTAAGTGCATCCAACTGCTGTTCCAACCGAACCATGCTGTCTGTGAGGACTCCAGTTGGGTGCATTTTCTGCAGATGAAGCCACCCGGGATGCTGGAAGCCTCCTGGACCTGCCACATTACACAGTCAGAGCACTGCACCCCTCTAATTGATATTGCGTTAATTAATTAGTAAATTAAATTTAAAACATTTTTTTTTTAATGTTACTGTTAATTATATGTTTCCTAGCACTAGATTTCTACTATAAATGTGAAAGCGAAATTCAGTACTCTCCAATCTCTGGCTTAGATACCCCTCTAAATTATAATTAAGTAATTAGGTAATTATGTTTAATTAGTTTAACAATGCAATAGTCTTCTTGTTGAAAGATGTGTAGGTTGGAGAAGTAGGCTGCAAGGGTTGGGCACACTGGATATGTGGAGCTTGTTCAAGGAACAGCTATTGTGTGTTCTTGATAAGTACGTACCAGTCAGGCAGGGAGGAAGGGGTCGAGCGAGGGAACCGTGGTTTACCAAAGAAGTGGAATCTCTTGTTAAGAGGAAGAAGGAGGCCTATGTGAAGATGAGGCGTGAAGTTTCAGTTGGGGCGCTTGATAGTTACAAGGAAGCGAGGAAGGATCTGAAGAGAGAGCTAAGACGAGCAAGGAGGGGACATGAGAAGTCTTTGGCGGGTAGCAGTGGGCAGCACGGTAGCAGGTGGGCAGCACGGTAGCATAGTGGTTAGCATCAATGCTTCACAGCTCCAGGGTCCCAGGTTCGGTTCCCGGCTGGGTCACTGTCTGTGCGGAGTCTGCAAGTCCTCCCTGTGTGTGCGTGGGTTTCCTCCGGGTGCTCCGGTTTCCTCCCACAGTCCAAAGATGTGCGGGTTAGGTGGATTGGCCATGCTAAATTGCCCGTAGTGTTCTAATAAGTAAGGTTAAGGGGAGGGGGGTTGTTGGGTTACGGGTATAGGGTGGATACGTGAGTTTGAGTGGGGTGATCATTGCTCGGCACAACATCGAGGGCCGAAGGGCCTGTTCTGTGCTGTACTGTTCTAAATTCTAAATTCTAAAGGATCAAGGAAAACCCAAAAGCTTTCTATAGGTATGTCAGGAATAAAAGAATGACTAGGGTAAGAGTAGGGCCAGTCAAGGACAGTGGTGGGAAGTTGTGTGTGGAGGCTGAGGAGATAAGCGAGATACTAAATGAATACTTTTCGTCAGTATTCACTCAGGAAAAAGATAATGTTGTGGAGGAGAATGCTGAGACCCAGGCTATTAGAATAGATGGCATTGAGGTGCGTAGGGAAGAAGTGTTGGCAATTCTGGACAAGGTGAAAATAGATAAGTCCCAGGGGCCTGATGGGATTTATCCTAGGATTCTCTGGGAAGCCAGGGAAGAGATTGCTGAGCCTTTGGCTTTGATTTTTATGTAATCATTGGCTACAGGAATAGTGCCAGAGGACTGGAGGATAGCAAATGTGGTCCCTTTGTTCAAGAAGGGGAGTAGAGATAACCCCGGTAACTATAGGCTGGTGGGCCTCACGTCTGTTGTGGACTTTAGTCTTGGAGAGGATTATAAGAGATACGATTTATAATCATCTAGATAGGAATAATATGATTAGGGATAGTCAGCATGGTTTTGTGAAGAGTAGGTCATGCCTCACAAACCTTATCGAGTTCTTTGAGAAGGTGACTGAACAGGTAGACGAGGGTAGCGCAGTTGATGTGGTGTATATGGATTTCAGTAAAGCATTCCCCAGGGTCGGCTATTGCAGAAAATACGGAGGCTGGGGATTGAGGGTGATTTAGAGATGTGGATCAGAAATTGGCTAGTTGAAAGAAGACAGAGGGTGGTGGTTGATGGCAAATGTTCAGAATGGAGTTCAGTTATGAGTGGCATACCACAAGGATCTGTTCTGGGGCCGTTGCTGTTTGTCATTTTTATAAATGACCTAGAGGAGGGCACAGAAGGTTGGGTGAGTAAATTTGCAGACAGTGTGGAAGGATGTTGCAGGTTACAGTGGGACATAGATAAGCTGCAGAGCTGGGCTGAGAGGTGGCAAATGGAGTTTAATGTAGAGAAGTGTGAGGTGATTCACTTTGGAAAGAATAACAGGAATGCGGAATATTTGGCTAATTGTAAAATTCTTGGTAGTGTGGATGAGCAGAGGGATCTCGGTGTCCATGTACATAGATCCCTGAAAGTTGCCACCCAGGTTGATAGGGTTGTGAAGAAGGCCTATGGTGTGTTGGCCTTTATTGGTAGAGGGATTGAGTTCCAGAGACATGAGGTCATGTTGCAGCTGTACAAAACTCTGGTACGGCCGCATTTGGAGTATTGCGTACAGTTCTGATCGCCTCATTATAGGAAGGACGTGGAATCTTTGGAACGTGTGCAGAGGAGATTTACCAGGATGTTGCCTGGTATGGAGGGAAAACTTATGAGGAAAGGCTGATGGACTTGAGGTTGTTTTCGTTAGAGAGAAGAAGGTTAAGAGGTGACTTAATAGAGGCATACAAAATGATCAGAGGGTTAGATAGGGTGGACAGTGAGAGCCTTCTCCCGCGGATGGAGGTGGCTAGCACGAGGGGACATAGCCTTAAATTGAGGGGTAATAGATATAGGACAGAGGTCAGAGGTAGGTTTTTTACGCAAAGAGTGGTGAGGCCGTGGAATGCCCTACCTGCAACAGTAGTGAACTCGCCAACATTGAGGGCATTTAAAAGTTTATTGGATAAGCATATGGATGATAATGGCACAGTGTAGGTTAGATGGCCTTTAGTTTTTGACTTCCCATGTCGGTGCAACATCGTGGGCCGAAGGGCCTGTACTGCGCTGTATCGTTCTATGTTCTATGTTCTATGTTCTAGTTATTGAGTAATAAAATAATAAACTGAGTCCTTTTACTTAATACTAAACTAACAATAAAGAATTAAAGTACAATACAGATAACTATATAACGATACACTATTATAACAAACTAGTTCTAACTTCTCTCACTCTAGCTATTCTATGTCTTGATTGTTCACTGTTCTAAATCACATCATCATCTGCGTCATCTGACTTGGAAAAGGTGGGAAATCAGTTCTTCTCGTATTCTTCTTGCATTCTTCTTTCAAGTTGTTTGGAAACAGTCTGGTTCAAATCAAGGTCTGGGAAAAGGTTGACAGTATCTTTGACTTGAAGTAGATCTCCTCTATTTCTTCTTAGAATGGTTCCATCTGAAGTTCTGATCAGATAAGATCTTGGTAAGAATTGCCCAATTATGTGAGCTTTGTCAGACCAACCTCCTTCAGGAAGTCTGAATCTAACTATATCATCATCAGATATGGTAGCACAGGGCAGCACGGTGGCCAAGTGGTTAGCATAACCGCCTCACGGCGCTGAGGTCCCAGGTTCGATCCCGGCTCTGGGTCACTGTCCGTGTGGAGTTTGCACGTTCTCCCCGTGTCTGCGTGGGTTTCGCCCCCACAACCCAAAAATGTGCAGAGTAGGTGGATTGGCCACGCTAAATTGCCCCTTAATTGGAAAAAATAATTGGGTAATCTAAATTTATAAAAAAAAAAAGATATGGTAGCACAAGTGGCTAGCATTGTGGCTTCACAGCGCCAGGGTCCCAATCAATTACCCTCTGGATCACTGTCTGTGCGGAGTCTGCATGTTATTTTCATGTCTGTGTGAGTTTCCTCCCACAGTGCAAAGACGCGCAGGTTAGGTGGATTGGGCATGCTAAATTGTCCTCAGTGTCCAAAAAGGTTAACAGGGGTTATTGGGTTATGGGGATAGGGTGGAAGTGAGGGCTTAAATGGGTCGGTGCAGACTTGATGGGCCGAATGGTCTCCTTCGGCACTGTATATTCTACGTTCTAGGCAGTTCTTTCGAATGTTGATCAAAATATCTTTTCTGACTCGTTTTCTGTTTTCGCATCCTTTTAAAAAGATTTTGTTGTTCTTGATCAGGAAAGTGTCATTAAGGTAATGTTTTTAACACTGTTGTACAACATTTTTGATGGAGATAAGCCTGTTGATAGAGGAGATGTTCTGTAATTGAGTAAAACTAAGTAAAAATCAGAATCAGATTTTTTAGGTTTGCTAAGTAGCTGTTTCATGCTTTTCCATTCGATTGTGGAAAGTGTGGGCTTGAAGTGACATGTTGAAAATTGTATTTCAATGAGAAATCATGCCATTCATGACTTGAGAAATGAAGTGTTGGCTAATGTAGACTTGAGAGATGAACAGACACTTCCAACACTGATGAAGGTTCAACTCAATTTTATTAACTACTTCTAACTAACTAACACACAATGACTGTGGGTCTAAATGATGCTAACTTAAACTGGAGACCTAAGCCTTATCCGAACCAGTTGATTCTCTCAGCACGTGTTGTGAGTCTGTGCTGGGCTGGATGAGTTCTTGTTACATTCAGAGGCAGCACCCAGAATGAGCGGGAACCGTGGTGCCCTCTGCCTTTATAGTGTGTGTATTCTAACTGGTGATTGGCTGCAGTGTTTGTACATGTTGATTGGTCCCTGTGTGTGTCCATCAGTGTGTGTCTGCACCATGATACACTGGTGTATATTATGACAAGAAACAAAAGACCATTATCAGACATTACGATACTGGAAATACCATGTCTGGCAGAAATCTCCTTGCATGCCTTTATGACATTGTTGGATGTGATGTTGTTCAGTTTCACTATCTCAGGAAAATTGGAAAAATAGTCAATGACTACAAGATAGTCTTTTCTAAAAAAGATCAGCACCAACCTTGATCCATGGTGATGTTACTAGATCATGTGGTTGCAGTGGTTCTTTGCATTGGTGACTTTGATGGGATTGACATGTTGAACACGACGAGATTATGTTTGCGATATCATTGTTGATACCAGGCTAATAGATAAACTGTCCGGCACGTCTTCTACATTTCTCAATGCCTAGATGACCCTCAGGTAATCTCAGCAGCATTTCAGAACACATGATTTGTGGAATTACAATGGGACCTTGTCTCAGCAGTATACCATCTACAATAGTCAGTTCTGACTGAATGATTTGATATTGTGGACAATTTCCTGTGGGCCATGCGCAGACTTCTTCTTGAACATCTCACATTTTGATGCATAGTGCGCATGTGCAGAGCTCGAAAACTCTTGCAGAGGATAGCTTCCGTTCCTTACAGATTTCTGCTTTGCTTGTGACACCATTAAAATTTTATCTGCCTTGTAGTAGAGATTCACACTTTTTTCCTTTAGATAAAATGCTAGATACTGGCTTCTGGTCTGTTCTGCTGCTATACATTTGTCAATCATGGTTTGCAGAGTTGAATCATTCTGTCGAATTAACGCTTCTCTGGGGCGAAATTCTCCGACCCCCAGCAGGGTCGGAGAATCGCCTGGGGCTGCTGAAAATCCGGCCCCCGCCGTGGCAGAGATTCTCCGCCACCCGGGAAGTGGCGGCGGCGGGAATCACGCCACTCCGATCGGCGAGGCCCCTGCGGCAATTCTCCGGCCCGCGATGGGCCGAAGTCCCGCCGCTGGGAGGCCTCTCCCGCCGCCGAGGTTTGAACCATCTCTGGTGGCGGCGGGATCGGCGGCGCGAGCGGCCCCCCCCAGGGTCCTGGGGGGGCGGGGGGCGATCGGACCCCGGGGAGTCACCCCACAGTGGCTAGGCCCGCGATCGGGGCCCCCCGCTCAGACTCCAGGCCAGTGCCCTGGGGGCACTCTTTCTCTTCCGCGGCCGCCACGGCCTCCGCCATGGCGGAAGCGGAAGAGAAACCCACATCGCGCATGCGCCAGTGGTGACGTCAGCGGCAGCTGGCCGCTGACGTCACCACCGGCGCATGCGCCGACCGGCGAAAGACTTTCGGCCAGCCCCGCTGCCGGGGCGCCGGGTTTTTGCGCCAGTCGTCTGGTGCCAACCGCTCCGGCGCGGGGCTAGCCCCCAAAGCTGCAGAGAATTCCCCACCTTTGGGGAGGCCCGACCCCGGAGTGATTGGCGCCACTCCCCAACGCCGGGACCCCCCGTCACGCCGGGTAGGGGAGAATCCCGCCCAAGATATTATCATCAAATATCCCATATACTATTTGGTGTCTTACCGGTGAATCATGCAGATTTACTTAGTTACACATTTTAGCTAAGAGCTTGAGATCTGTGATTAAAATTATTCACAGGTTCACCAGTTTTTGAATTCTCCGATGAAATTCCAGTCGTTCTAAAATCTCATTTGTCTGCATTTTACAATGTTCATCAAACTTCGCTATCGCTTGATCAAATTTGGTTTTATATTCATTAACACAAAAATTAAGTTGAATATTCCAATTGCTTGCTGTCCTGCAAGAGATAGAAATAACGCAATCCTTCGAGATTCTGGTGCTGCACCTAAATCATGAGCTTCTAGGTCAAGTTGAAATTGCTGCTTGAACAACTTCCAATTTAAATTTAAATTACCAGTGGTCTTGAGATGTATTGGTGCTTGAACTTGGTCCATTGATAGGTCGTTTGTGTGGAAGTTTTCAAAGTTATGCTGATTGCTGTAGTCGAATAGTTGAATCCTTTTGGGCTTTTTTCTTTCTTGTTTACGATGGTAAATCTTTGTTAGTCTTTCATAATAGATTTATAACTCGCTGGTACCATGTTATAGAAAATAGAACATACAATGCAGAAGAAGGCCATTCGGCCCATTGAGTCTGCACCGACCCGCTTAAGCCCTCACTTCCACCCTATCCCCGTAACCCAATAACCACTCCTTACCTTTTGGACACTAAGGGAAATTTATCATGGCCAATTAGCCTAACCTGCACGTCTTTGGACTGTGGGAGGAAACTGGAGCACCCGGAGGAACCCACGCAGACACGGGGAGAACGTGCAGACTCCACATAGACAGTGATCCAGCGGGAAATTGAACCTGGGACCCTGGCGCTGTGAAGCCACAGTGCTGGGCACTTGTGCTACCGTGCTGCCCAAATGCCCATATTTTAGATATTGACTTATCTGAAATATATATATTACTCTTGAATCCACCAGGATGATAAAGTGACCAATAGTCTTCTTGATGAAAGATGAACTATTTAATGAGTAATAAAATAATAAACTGTGAGTCCTTTTACTTAATACTAAACTAACAATAAACAATTAAAGTACAATCCAGATAACTATATAACTATACACTATTATAACAAACTAGTTCTAACTTCTCTCACTCTAGCTATTCCATGTCTTGCTTGTTCACTGTTCTAAATCACATCATCATCTGCGTCATCTGATTTAGAAAAGGTGGGAAATAAATTCTCATAGTATCTGACTGTGAGCCATCTAGTGTTGAAATGACTGTACTACATTTACACACATTGATCATGTATATTGATATCTGAATATCACTACAGAGTTGAAGGTGCTGCGGTGTTCCCTGCCCCTCCTCTGCGGGAGTCACTGGCATGGGCCCCATTACTTCCTTCTCCCTCGGGGTGCCCGATGGCCCCGGGCTACTCCATGGGACTGGGGTTTTGAGAGGAACTAACCCTGAAGTTCCCCCGCCACCTGGCACTGCCAAGCCTGGAGGCCTGCACCGGCTCTGACCACGATTTTGATACTCGCAGCCGTAGAGCACAAAGTGTGGACCAGCTCCCTCTGGGACTGCCCACATCAAACTATGACTGTGCCACCATCTTCTGGGTCTGTGCCATGTCAGCCAGTGCCCAGACAATGCCTTTGATGCTCTCAGCCATGGCCCGCTGTGACGGGCCACGTTCTGGAGCATTTCTTGAACTAGGTGGCTCTGGCACATGGCTGCCTGTGATCGGACAGCCGTGTCCTATCCAATCACAGGCAGATCGGACACAGAGTGCCCTAGACCTTGGACACCTTGACCCATGGCCGAAACCTTTGCCCAACAAAGCCTTCACCATGGACCCCACCCCACCAATGCCATGTTGGCCTGGGTGGCACGCCTGATTGGCACCAGGTCCTGCTCCTACAGGCGGTTGGATTCATCCAACCACTCCTGCAGGCGCTGGATTATCATGACATTATCATGAATGTAAGAACTGCAAAGGTTAATGAAATGTCTAACTCAACCACTAGTGGGAGCTAGATGTACCAGTATATAAGACATTGATGCAAAGCCTTAGAGAGAGAGGTTGAGGAGGCGGTGAGAGAGCAGACTGAAGGAAAGATAGTGTAAGTGAGAGCAGATCATAGTTAATGTTATAGTGTAGAGATTAGTAGTAGTTGAGTGCAGAATATGGCCGGGATTCTCCCTTCTGGGGACGAAGTCCACATTCCAGTGGGAGAATCTGCGCCAACCACATTGGCGTCAACAGCCCCTGAAAGTACGGAGTTCTTCGCACTTTTGGGGGCTAGGTGGATGCCGGAGAGCTGGCGTGAACTCGCGCATGCGTGGAACTGCCGGCAGATTCGGCACATGTGCAGACCGGCTGCCATATTTTGCCGCATGCCCCAGGGGGTTCTCTTCTCCGTGCTGGCCATAGCGGAGCCCTACTGGGGCCGGCGCGGAAGGAACAAGTGCCCCCGCGGAACAGGCCCGCATTCAGATCGATGGCCCCTGATCGCGGGCCAGGCCACCGTGGGGGCCCCCTTTAGGGTCGGATCCCCCCGCACCCCTCCCCCCCCCACACGAGGACCGCCCCCGCTGCCTTACCTGCCAGGTTGAGTGATTCACACCGGCGGGACTGACCAAAAATGGATGGCCGCTCGTACCATCGGGGCCCAGAGAATCGCAAGGGGGGCCGCTGCCAATGGCTCCTGACCGACGTGGCGGGAATCCCACCCCCACCTGAAAAAAGGCAGCGGAGAATACTGCAGCCAGCGTCAGGGCCGGATTTGCGTCGCCACTCGGGGATTCTCCGACCTGGCGGGGGGTCGGAGAATTCCGTCCTATATATTTATTATCAACTATATTATCACGGAATAAGTGTCGAATCCAAATTAATAGTGTTAATAAATTTCGAGATTTATTCAATTTAAAGTTATTTTGTGGTCTTTGTGAACACTAAGCCAACCATCCTAATTTCAGCGACCAAAGAATACCACAGCCCCCTCAGGGTTTCTATCTCACACCACAGCGTGTGGTGTGCAAGAGATAGTGCCCCAGGAGCCTCTTCGTTAACATGCCCAACCGAGGTTAGTGTCTCTCGGATAGGGAAGGGTGTTGTAGACAGCTGTCGGGAAGTCAATGTCATCAGTGAACTGGTGCTCCGGGATGTCTCGGGTTGCGGGTTGAAGGCTCTGGTCGCAGTACATATCCTCCTCCTCCTCCTCCTTACTGCTCTCCTCTTGGGGTTGTGGCTGGAGTTGGGGGTGCAGAGGAGGGCACCAGAAGGGCCTGCCACATCGCCAGGAGTTCTTGCAAGACAATTTGCATGATTGGATTGTGGGTTGGGGTGGCATGTGGTGGTGGTGAAGGGGGGGGAGGATGAGTGTGGGGGTGGTGGTGGTGGGTACGTGAGTGGCAGTGGTGACACATGTATCATGGGGAACCGCAGCTCAGCAGGGTCTCACTTGCTTGCCTGATGCTAACTTCCACCTTGGTGCCTGCCCTCACCCTGGGCCCAGCTATCAGGTCCAACACCAGCTGTTCTGCTGCGGGGTCAGGCTGTCCCCCTCCAGTCTTTTCCTTATCCTGGCAGTTGTGGGCCGACTTCTTCTGGAGGGTGGACAGTGTAGGCAGTCAGATGCATGCACTTGGGGTACAGGGCGGACAGAGATGTCCTGCACCTTGTGGAGGAACAGTTCAGGTCATAACAGGTCCCTAACTATGAGGAATGTCATCGAACGCCAGTCATTTTTGGGCCTGGTGAATTATTATGGAAAATGAATCTCAAACATGGCTACCCTGTTGGCACCACTTCCACATACTGTTTAAGAGGAACCAAAGGTGTGCTTGAGGTTCCTTACAGGAAGAAGCAATAGATGGAGTGAAGAGGTATCTGTCATACGAGCAACCCCTCATCCATGCTGGTCCTGACTTGTGTTGCCTCGGTCTATGACATCGGGGCAGTGATGACCCATAGATGGGATGATGGCATGGAGTGCCCTACTGCATTTGCTTTGATGATTCTGGCAGACGTGGAATGCCACTATGCCCAAATTCAGAAGGAAGGCTTGGTGGTGATTTGGGAGTCAAGCAGTTCCATCAGTATATCTTCTGGTGTCAGTTCTTCATTGTGACTGATCACAAGGTTCTGTTGAACCTCTTTAAAGAGGACAAGGTGATTCCCCTCATTGCATCGGCCCAAATTGAGCTTTGGGCTGTATTGCTTGCAGCAACATTGTGTCCGGGGCCTACGCTGATGCCCTGCGTCGTTTCCCACTGCCCGTGAGTCCCCAGAGCTCACCAATGGCGGATGAAGTTGTGGTGACTCTGAATTTTATGACTACTCTGCTGGTCATGGCTGTTCAGGTTCAAGCATGGAGTCTAAGCAATCCTAAATTGGCAAAGCTCCGCCACATGTTATTAAATGGTGGATGACAGGGAAACACTTCAGAAGCCCTACAGCTCCATGCCCAGAAAGTTCAAGAGCTAAGTGTGGTACTGAAAACAGGCTGAGAAGATATACAGGGGCCAGGAACCAAAAACTGCCTCATGAAACCCTGAATGGAATCCATACTGGCTGTAAAAGCATTCAAGTCAAAGCATAAACCTCTTATTGCGATATGGACTTTGATTACCCACTCTATATCTATGAATATGTAACAAACTTCCAGACACAGGTGATCAACTTTGCAGCAGCATGAAGAACAGACAAAAGAATCCATCAGATTCCTGAATGAGCTGATGGCTGGTCAGACAAAGGGTGTTTCAGAGGACAATGGGTCTTGATTGAACCACCATCAATAAACAGGAGTATCCTGTATTTCCCATTAACCAGTGGAGTCTGGCTAGGATAATGGCAGGTGGTGGGCGTATACATATGACTCAATCCAAGCTTCCCAGTATAAAGAAAACAGCGTCAAACAAAACTTGAGAGAAGCTGGGAGTTGCCCAGGCACAACCATCACAAGAAGAAAGGACCCTGGGTTTCGAACCCAGAGAAGACATCCACATTGAGTGATCGCAGCCTGCCAGCCTCCTTTACGAAGTGTGGGTAAAACCCAAAGCTCAGCGGTGAGTCTGAGTCAGATTTTGTTGAGTAATAGAATTGTGAATAAAATTGCGTTAAACTGTGAACCTGTTTTTTCCTTTGTTTATCTCATAAATAAAGACTCCTGGGTTAAACTTTGAGTAAGTAATCTGGTCGAACGCATCAAAGGTTTAAAGGTACACCATAAGCATGAAGGATGATATCATACTGTTGGGGGATCGACAGTCATCTCTTTTAAAATCAGGCTGCTAAAAATAATTCTGATTTGAACTTGAACAGAGAATTTTGATAAAGTATCTCAAAGGAGTCCTTGAGCCTGACAGTGTGAGGGAACTGAATTAACATATATACTTCAAAATTACACTCCTGAGTTAATTGCCTTTTTTCTGATGATTTTATTTAGATCCTTCATGTTGATAGACTCTACTAACTTTGAGCTTGTTTAATGGACAATTACATTAACTCACAATGTTTAAACAAAATTATTGAAAGAGTCTCACATCAGGGAGGCAGTGGCGTAGTGGTATTGTCATTGGACTAATAAACCAGAGAACCAGAAATTTGAATTCATTATAAATCTGAAACAATTGCCAATTGTTGTAAAAACCCATCTGGTTCACTAATGGCTAGGGTCTGGTCTACATGTGACTTCTGTAGCCACCTGGGTTGGCCACTTCCCAAGTTTAAAATGGAGATTTTAGGGAAGGGTGGCCCCTTTGGGGTGACTTTTGCTCAAATGAGGAAATAGGTCCCGGGAGTATAGGACATACTTGGTGGGAGAACCTGAGTGAGATTCATAAAAAGAGTTTAGGAAAAGCCCGTAAGCCGATGGTAATTGTGTCCTGTTTGGCACAATTGCGACGCACAGAGGAGGTCGTTCGGACACTCCGCAAAGAGTTAGAGGAGAAACATCAAATCAGTAAAGTCGATGTTAGCGAGAATTTAGAGTTAAGAAAGAAGTTGGCAGAAAAGGATGGAGAGGTGGATGATGCCAAGAGGGCACACCAGTCTTGTCTAGCACATCTGAGCAGCTTCCAGACACAGTACGATAAGGCCGATCAGGATACGCAGCATGCAGTCCTGGTAAGAGAGGAAACGGAGAAGCAGGTAGAGGCATTGCGAAAGCAATGTAATGGCTTAAAGGCAGCATTAAGAGCACTCCATGCTGCTACCACGGAGCAGAGACAGAGCTCCTTAGACCATGCGAAATGTCGGAAGCAGATTGCTGGACTGCAGTCTTTGCTTTCCGTACAAAATGGGTTCCATTTAGTGGAACTTAGTGAGATAGCGCAGAGATATGTTCAGGGAACATGTGCGCAGGGAAAGCCCCAGAAAAGAAAAGCACCCCAACCCCCCACAAAGCAGATAGAGCAGGCACCAATGAATCCAGTCACCACCCACCGCACAGTCGCATCGGACGGAGACACGGAATTCACCTACACCACCCCCTTAACTGTGACATAAGAACATAAGAACATAAGAACTAGGAGCAGGAGTAGGCCATCTGGCCCCTCGAGCCTGCTCCGCCATTCAATTAGATCATGGCTGATCTTTTGTGGACTCAGCTCCACTTTCCGGCCCGAACACCATAACCCTTAATCCCTTATTCTTCAAAAAACTATCTATCTTTACCTTAAAAACATGTAATGAAGGAGCCTCAACTGCTTCACTGGGCAAGGAATTCCATAGATTCACAACCCTTTGGGTGAAGAAGTTCCTCCTAAACTCAGTCCTAAATCTACTTCCCCTTATTTTGAGGCTATGCCCCCTAGTTCTGCTGTTACCCGCCAGTGGAAACAACCTGCCCGCATCTATCCTATCTATTCCCTTCATAATTTTAAATGTTTCTATAAGATCCCCCCTCATCCTTCTAAATTCCAACGAGCACAGTCCCAGTCTACTCAACCTCTCCTCATAATCCAACCCCTTCAGCTCTGGGATTAACCTAGTGAATCTCCTCTGCACACCCTCCAGCGCCAGTACGTCCTTTCTCAAGTAAGGAGACCAAAACTGAACACAATACTCCAGGTGTGGCCGCACTAACACCTTATACAATTGCAACATAACCTCCCTAGTCTTAAACTCCATCCCTCTAGCAATGAAGGACAAAATTCCATTTGCCTCTCTGAACAGCGGCATGCTTTAATATTTTATCGTTTAAATAATAATCCCGTTTGCTGTTATTCCTACCAAAATGGATAACCTCACATTTGTCAACATTGTATTCCATCTGCCAGACCCGAGCCCATTCACTTAACCTATCCAAATCCCTCTGCAGACTTCCAGTATCCTCTGCACTTTTCGCTTTACCACTCATCTTAGTGTCATCTGCAAACTTGGACACATTGCCCTTGGTCCCCAACTCCAAATCATCAATGTAAATTGTGAACAATTGTGGGCCCAACACGGATCCCTGAGGGACACCACTAGCTACTGATTGCCAACCAGAGAAACACCCATTTATCCCAACTCTTTGCTTTCTATTAATTGACGTGCGAGAAGATCCCACCGTTCCTCCCCACTGCAGACCCCCACCAATTCTTCGCTAGAGTAAAGCAACAGGCGACCATGTACGGCCTGGATGAACGTGAGCAGGTGAAGCTTACCATTTTAAGTTTAGACCCCTCAGTTGTAGCAGCCATTCCAGACCCCCAGAACGTAGGAGGAGGCACCCTTGCAGAGATGCACACGGCGATCCTAGACGCAATCGGACATAACAGAGGTGACCCAGTTGAAAGCCTGAATAAGTGCAGGCAAAAGAAAACAGAACACCCCACAGCGTTTGCAGGGAGTCTGTTTACAGCCGTTTTTGGTGACTTAAACTGTGCCCATTTGACCCCAGACAATACGGCCAAATGGACCCGCACCCTTATCTCCCATGCCACAGAGGCAGGACAAATAGCCTGTGCCAACTACGACCCCTCGGAAGAAACTCATAATGAGAAATGGGTTTTAAAAAGGTTGTCCCAAGGTTGTCCATAGTAAACCCGCAGTTAGGAAACCCGAAAATCAGCAGGCAGAGGCTGATATTCAGGCAGTTAGAGCGCACCAGAACCCCGCATGGGTGAATGAAGGCAGGAACAGCCCCCCACTGAAACCACAGGAGTGATACAACTGTGGACAGTTGGGACACTTGGCTCAAGAATGTAATGCCCCACAAAAGTTACAGAGAGCCCAGCAGGACAGGCACTCTGAATAGGAATAGGACAAAGCCCATTCACAGTGGTAGGCACCCGTTCAGGTCAGTCAGACATGGACGGAACAGACTGACGGTGTTCGGGCTTCCCCACTTGGGTCTGTGACACCCTTTGGGATAGGTCCGGACGACAAGCAGTCACAGCAAAAATACGGGGACAGGCCACCAAATTACTCTGGGAAACAGGAGGGTCCCGCACCATAATTAATTCCTCCAATATGTTTCAAAAGGACACGTGGCCCACTACAGCCACAATCACCCTCAGTGGCTTCACAGGCCACTCACAGCAGGGACACATTACAGCCCCTGTACCCATTCAGATAGGTAACATCACGACAAGAGATCCCATAGTTTTAGTGGATCTGCCCCACATAGCAGAGCACATTTTAGGCATAGACTTTATGAATTCACACAGCCTGTCATTTGGTCCAGTGAATCAATGTGTCTGGAAAATGGCAAGGTCAGCAAGAGCCCCCGCAACGCTCACAGTAGTTGAGTATGCAAACAAGATTAGCGCAGTCGGAGAATATTGCTTTGATCCGACCACACTTAGTACGGACAAACAGGTTAGGGCAGTTTTGCAAAAGAAAAGGCCAGCATTTGCCAGTCACAGGCACGACTGCGGCAGAATGTCTGGACCGGTTCAAATTACAGGACCTGACCCTAGACCCCAAAGGCAGTATGGATTTCCCCAAGAGGCAGAGGGAGAAATCGCAAAAGTTATCGATAGCTTATTAGAGCAGGGCGTACTCAGATCAGTAGCCTCTACTAATAATGCCCCGATTTGGCCAGTGAGAAAGCCCGATGGATCATGGCGACTCACCATCGATTATCGGGAACTCAATAAAGTTACCCCCGCAGTAGCCCCCCGGTAGTCACAAGTCCCGAGACCATGCTCAAACAGGGACTCAACTCACAATGCTTTATGGTTTTGGATATCAGTAATGGCTTCTGGTCCATTCCATTGGCAAAGGCGTGCCAGTACAAATTTGCCTTCACATTTAAAGGTCAGCAGTATACGTGGACATGCCTTCCACAAGGATTCCACAACTCCCCCTCCATTTTCCACCGACAGCTGGCAAATGGTTTGTCTAAATTCTCTCACCTCGAATGTCTGGTCCAGTATGTGGACGACCTATTACTGCAGACAGACACCAAGGCAGAGCACATCACGCTTCTGTCTGAACTCCTGGAACTACTACAGACAATTGGTTGTAAAGTAAACCCCAAAAAGGCCCAAATTTTGGAAAGTAAAGTGATATATTTGGGTACGATTATCACGCACGGCAAATGCGAGATCGAGCACAAAAGGATTAACTTGATTGTCAAATTGCCCGTTCCGCAAAATGTTTCAGCCCTCCGGTCATTTTTAGGACTAGTTGGGTACTGTAGAAACCATATTGACGGTTTCGCAACCAAAGCAGCCCCCCTCTCAGACCTCCTTAAGAAAGGAGCCCCTTGGGAATGGCTTCCGCAGCATACGGATGCTGTGGATGACTTGAAAAGAGCCCTTATCGCAGCCCCCGCACTACAAGTTCCAGACTTGCTTTCCCCCTATACTATTGAGGTAGCTAGTATGGATCACACCCTTTCGGCCGTGCTCCTCCAGGAACGGCACGAGCAGTTCAGACCAGTGGCTTATGCCTCCAGAATCTTAGGTCCTGTGGAGCAGGGATTTTCAGCCTGTGAAAGGCACCTACTCGCAGTTTTCTGGGCAGTGCAATATTTTTCCTACATAACCGGACTGAACCCCATCACAATTCTGACCGAACACACCCCCACAAAGCTTTTGTTAGATGAATGACTAAAGGACGGAACAGTTAGTCAGATTAGAGCAGCGAGATGGACCCTTCTTTTGCAGGGACGGGACATCACTGTAAAAAGGACAACGACTCACATTTCTTAGCAGACAACCTCCAGTACCCAGGCACCCCCCATGAATGTGAAATCATCTCCCCACTTAATAACACTGGCCCCTTTATTGCAAAGACACCCCCCAGAAAGATAGGAAGTTCACCCCAAAGCCCCAAGCACACAGACACGTGCGCACCTTTAAGGATTTATGTGGATGGTTCATCCACCATTTTAAACGGAAAACACATTACAGGATGCAGTATCTATGTTGAGGACGCACAGGGACGCGCCTTAGATGAGATTTTGTTACAGTTACCAGGTCACTTAGGCACGCAAGCAGCAGAGCTAGCGGACATTGCGTACATTGTAGATTCCTTCCCCAGCCCGGCAGACATTTACTCGGACAGCCTTTATGTCTGCAACAGCCTCACAGAATTCCTACCCCTGTGGAAAGCAAGAGGATTTGTTTCCGTGGACGGTAAACCCCTTCCTTCAGCCCATTGCTCCGCCACATTTTAGAGAATGCGAAAGATAGGACTTTTGGAATAATTAAAGTAAGAAGTCACCACCGTTCATCCCCCCCTGGAAATGTGAAGCCGACGCACTGGCTAAGGCAGGTTCCAGGCATGGACATTTTTGGAACCCCCCCGAAAGCGCCCCAATGAATGCAGTTCAGGTCTCGCAAACTAATATCGAGGATTTAGTGCAGGCCCAGAAGCAGGATAGTAATCTCAGGGAGATTTTAAAAGGAAAGTTTACAGCCCCGTATGATAGGTTCAGAAATGCACTGACCACACATGATGGTGTGGTTCACAAAGACACACTTTATGTGGTTCCTGAACAGGACAGAAATCAACTAATTTCTTTGTTCCATGATGGTCATGGACACCAGGGAATTGACCCCACTACAGCCCACCTGAGACAGCTCTGTGGTGACCAAATTTGAAATAAGACGTTACCCATTACATAGAGAATTGCCTTATCTGTGCCCAAAATAATCCGGACAGATATTCCAAGAAAGCGCAGTTTTAGCCACACTCGCCCTGTTAATGGCCCCTGGACTAACCTCCAGATTGATTTTATAGGACCATTGCCCCCTTGCAGGAATGGTTACAAATATGTTTTAGTAGTGATAGACACGTTTACTAAATGGGTTGAAGCATTCCCATCCAGGACCAATACAACAAAGACCACGGCTAAGATTTTAACCCACCACATCTTTACGATATGGGGACTCCCCCTCAGCATTGAATCGGACCAAGGTTCCCATTTTACGGGATGTGTCATGAAGAACGTCCTCACAATATTTGGCCATAACACAAAATTCCACATAGCATACCACCCCCAGTCGAGTGGTATCGTGGAGTGCATGAATCGGACTCTAAAATCAACCCTCAGAAAAATGGTCCAACAGAATAACACGACTTGGGATTCAGTCCTCCCATTCGCTCTAATGTTTTTGCGAAATACTGTTTCGACTTCTCCAGGTTTCACTCCACTCACTCTCATGACCAGACGCCCCATGAAAGGTACCGAATATCTTTTAGGACTTGACTTGACCAGCCCCGAAGTGATGGCCTCACCCACGAGGAACGCAGTTAAACAATTGGTTGAAAATGTAAATCGGCTCAGCTAGCAGCCGCAGTAAAATTGGGCACACGAAAGAAACAGAGCAAGGCCTGTTTCGATAGGACAGTACATGCGACTAAGTTTCATCTAGGACAACAGGTTCATGCTGTCTATCTACAACCCCAGCACATTTCTGTCGCCAAAGTATTCGGGTCCGTATTCGATTGCGGACCAAAGTTAGCCCCTCAGTTTATAAAATAAAGTACCCCAACGGAAAGACCGCGTAGTTTCATATAAACCAGCATATGGCTCACAGTCTAACCATGCACACCACGTCATGCTTGACGCAGGACACCACGCCCCGCCCACAGCAAACTCAACTCCATCCTCCCCCAGCACGACTGACACACCCACGGACTCGACCTCGACTCTGCCCCCGAACTCCAGGCTCCGCCTCAGAATGCCCATAAGCAGCAGAGACAGCGACTGTGACTTAGACGACAGCCACAGCACGCCTCCCTACTTTTCCCCAGCAACAGGCCCCACAACCCGACGATTCTGAACACGATTCTAGTGACCCCTTCCTCATCACCTTCCTCAACAAACCCCACCTAAGACCACCACCCTACAATGACGACCCCGACTTTGTGCACTCGGATTCAGCACCGTGTTTGGCACCGTGACAACTCGTACAGGCTCGTCCGGAATGACGAGATGGACCCAATGTCCACACCATGCAGCCTTAGCAGCCATTATTCATTCGCGAGTATGGCACCCGGGAGAAGAGGATGACAATGAGTCTGACTCCCAAAACCAGAACCCCTTTGCGACCCTGTTCGCAGATGACAATTGAGGTGTCCAGATGATGTCAAAAGAGGAAACGCTTGAGAGAAACGATGTCCTTTTCTGATGGAACCTGCACGTTTTATGTTGCATGTTTGTTTGTTTGTGTTTGTATGTTTTTTTTTTCCAGGAACAAGCAGCCCTGCGGACACACGCCCCATTTGGTCCGCAGATACCTCTGAGAACTTGCCGGCATGCTTGTCAGCTGAGACCGCTGAGAGCTTGCCCGACCCCCGTTCATAACTGCTCTTCTGATTTGAGGGTACTCTTATCAGCAGAAACCTCTGGGAACTTGCCAGAGCCCCATTCGTAACTGCTCTTCTGGTTCGAAGGTAGAACCATCACAGCAACCCCCACGATGACTACACTCTTGCCCGTTCTTGTCAGGTCACTCAGGCAGTGGAGTAACGGCAGTGGTTCCCCGCCCTGTCTGAGGACCCCCCCTCCGGTCAGCTACGCTCGGGTACGGCACAGCCTGCCCTATCCGGGGATTCCATCCAAATCTTACCCGTCGCGGCCCATACGCACCTTATTTCGGCACTCTTGGTTTTAAAAGTTTGGTTTTGTTTCGTTTAGTTTCAGGTGACCCTTTGGTTGCCACTCCCCATGCTATTTACATCCATGAATATTTGGATGGTAGATCGCAAAGCTTGCGAGATGGCTCGCACTGGTACTGTATTTTTTGAGTATGTCTGGTCCTGAAATTCATTTTTTTTGAAAAAAACAAAAACGAGGGATTCACAGAGAGTGACCAATTGTAAAAGGGAAATTGACATTAGAGGACAGACATGCTAACATTCAAGATATAAGCAAGCTAGTAACAGGCTTGATCCCACAGAGTCCAGAAGCTCCAAGGAGAGATCACAGAGAAGAGATAGAAGGAAGCGCAAGCAAGAAGAAGACGAAGACCGCGGATGAAGCCCATATGTTTTTAGTTATTATTTGTGTCTATTTGCGTTCTGTGAACGCAGAACTCCACTACACCAACCCCCCACCCCCCCCCCCCCCCCCCCCCCCCCCCCCCCCCCCCCCCCCCCCCCCCCCCCCCCCCCCCACCACCCCCCCCAAACCCCCCCCCCCCCCCCCAGGCCGTTAATGATTCACTTCACCACTAGCACCCTGAGCCCAGTACCGAGTAGCAACGCACTATCATGGTTGTGAGAAGTTCATAACATGGTATTCCCTTTCCTATGTAATCGAATCACTTTTAGTATTGGCGCGATATTCTACGCATCGTGCAGACAATGCCGAATGAGGAAATGGCGAAGGAGAGCATACCATCTCTCGCCACCCGGGTTTTATAGGATGAGATTCCCCCTATTTTCCGGTTTTCACCACAGCCCCCGAACCTTTAGAGCTGTAATAAAGAACCTTTCATTCGCTTCGCGTTTTGTAAATATAACGAAATGTGTTTCGTTTGGGACTATAAGAATGTATTGCTCTGAGCTTGACTGCCAAGCCAGAGAAAAATGTACTTGCTGTTTTATTTGTCTATCGTTAGGAAGCTAGTATGTTTGAGTGAGTATAGTTTATGAAGGATAGTTAGAGGTACCGTTTTTGGTGTTTTGTAGTGCTTTTATGACATAGCGCCACTCAGAAATCGTTAGGTAAAATTTTTCTTGCATAGTTGAGGACAGTGTAGAGGCCATGGAAGAGGGTTCACCGTGGTCAGGGAATGAAGACAACATAGTTGTGTGATCCTTCATGCTTCGCGTTAGGATCACAAGGAGGGAGTGTAGCCAGCTGGGTTGGCCACTTCCCTAGTTTAAAATGGAGATTTGCAAAGAACGCAGAGAAAAATGGACAGGCTCAGAGAAGCAAGCAGTTTGCAAAGTTTTCCTGTATATTCGACTCGCAGAAAGCAGACAGCATTGAAACCAGCAATCTGAATATTAATGAGCGATTCCCGGGCACAATGGTAACAATCGAGAACGGTCAAAACAAGTCAGACTCCTTGGCGCCAGCAGGAGTCCAAGACAAAAGAGGCTAACGAGCATCCAAGGAATGCCCAGCGATCAGGGAACAGCCCCAGTATTGGGGAATTCAAACCGATCGATTGGTACGTGATCCCAATCGATTGGATCACGTACCAATCGATTGGAGGGTAGGAACGGGGTCCGCCCAAAAGGGTGCGAAGCCCCTGGGGCCTATAAAAGACAGGTCCCAAGTTCAATTCACTCTCTTAGCCGGCCCTCCCAGCAGAACATCTTAGCAGCTTGGAAGAACTCTTGACCGTGAGAAGGAGAGGCTGGCTAAACAGCTACACCGACAAGTAAGTGTCCAGTCAACGCATGCTACAAGATAGGCGCTCCTGACCCTTAGTCTGTACCAGTTGGAAGCCCGCATCCCCAGGATTGAACAAGAGGCCATTGTTCCCTGACCCAGTGGGTTCTTTTCCAAAGATAAGTATTGGCCTGTAGTGGTAGAGATAGTCTAGCTTTGTAGTGTTTATGCATGAGTAGCGATTAACTGTCTATATAATAACGTGCTGAATCTTAACAAAGGGAACTATTGAAGATATGAGGTGGGCGTTGGCCTTGATAGATTGGGGAGAGTTACTTCAAGGGATGACAGTGGATAGACAATGGCAAACATTCAAGGAACGCATGGGGAAACTACAGCAACTGTTCATTTCTGTCTGTCAGAAAAGCCAAGGGAGTAAGGGGGTCAATCCATGGCTTACAAAGGAAATTAGAAATAGTATCCGATACAAGGAAGAAGCATACAGATTGGCCAAGGAAAATAATAGCTCGGAGGATTGGGAAGCAGTTTAGAATTCAGCAAAGAAGGACAAAGGGATTGATTAAGAAGGAGAGAGTACACTTCGAAAGGAAGCTTGCAGGGAACATCAAGACTGACACTAAAGTTTCTATAGATATGTGAAGAGAAAAGAGATGGTTTAAAGCGTAAATGTGGGCCCCCTACAGACAGGAACAGGGAAATGCATAATAAGGGACAAAGAAATGTCTGAGCAATTGAATACATACTTTGGTTCTGTCTTCACGAAAGAGGACACAAATCAGATACCAGAAGTGCTGGAAAATTAAAGCTTTAGTGAGAGGGAAGAAAACTGAGGGAGATCACATTAGTAGAGAAATCATGCTGAGAAAATTGATGAGATTGAAGGCGGGATTAAATCCCCTGGGCCGGAGAAATCTGCATCCCAGAGTGTTTAACGAGGTGGCTCTGGAAATAGTGGACACATTGGTGGTCATCTTCTGGGATTCTATAGACTCTGGAACTGTCCCTGCAGATTGGAGGGTAGCTCACCTCACTCCGATATTCAAAAAGGGAGGTAGAGAGAAAGCAGGGAATTAAGGACCTCGTAAGCCTAACATTGGTAGTGGGGAAATGCTTCAATCCATTATCAAGGACTTTATAGTGGAACATTTACAAAAACAGTGGCAGGATGCAATCAGACTCAGTATGGATTTATGAAGGGAAAACAATCATGCTTGACAAATTTATTGGAATTCTTTGAAGATGTAACCAGTTCAGTTGGACAAAGATGGACAAAAGTCGATGTACATCTGGACTTTCAGAAGGGCGTTTTGACAAAGTCCCACATAAGAGATTATTGTGCAAAATTATACCGCATGGGATTGGGGGAATGTATTGAGCCGGATAGAAAACTGGTTGGCAGAGAGGAAACAAAGAGTAGGGATTAAGGGTCCTTTTCAAATTGGCAGGCAGTAAACAGTGGGGTACCAACAGGAATCGGTGCTGGAACCCCAGCTAGTCACAATATTAATAATGATTTGGATGAGGAAACAAAATGGTAACGTCTCAAAGTTTGCAGCTGATACCAAGTTAGTGGGAAGGAGGGTGAATTGGCACGAGGATGCAGATATCCTACAGCATGATCTGGACAGGTTGTGGGCGAGTGGGCAATCAATGGCGTGCAGTATAATTTGGATAAGTGTGAGGTTTTTTCACTTTTGAAGCAAAACCAGGGAAGGCAGATTACTACCTGAATGGTTGTAAATTGGGAGACGGGAGTGCGCAGCGGGACCTTGGTGTCCTTGTGAACCAGTCGCCTGAGGCAGGAGGCAGGTAAAGAAGGCTAATAGTATGTTGGCCTTCATTGCGAGAGGTTCGAGTATAGAAGCAGGGATGTGTTGCTGCAATTGCACAGGGCCTTGGTGAGGCCACACCTGGAGTATTGTGTGCAGTTTTGGTCTCCTTCTCTGAGGCAGGATGTTCTTGCTCTCGGAGGGAGGTGCAGCGAAGGCTTACCAGACCTGATTCAGGGATGGCGGGACTGTCATATGAGGAGAGATTGACTGGTTGGGATTGTTTGGCGCTGGAGTTCAGAAGAATGAGGGGGGGATCTGTCTGTGCGGTAGTCTGCACGTTCCCCCCTGTGTGCGTGGGTTTCCTCCGGGTGCTTCCGGTTTCCTCCCACAGTCCAAAGATGTGCGGGTTAGGTGGATTGGCCATGCTAAATTGCCCGCAGTGTCTAAAAAAAGTAAGGTTAAGGGGGGGTTGTTGGGTACGGGTATAGGGTGGATACGTGGGTTTGAGTAGGGTGATCATTGCTCGGCACAACATCGAGGGCCGAAGGGCCTGTTCTGTGCTGTACTGTTCTATGTTCTATGTCTGATCCTCATAGAGACTTATAAATTTTAACGGGACTAGACAGGATAGATGCAGGGAAGATGTTCCCAATGATGGGTGTGTCCAGAACCAGGGGTCACAGTCTGAGGATTCAGGGTAAACCATTTCAGACAGATATAAGGAGACATTTCTTCACACAAAGAGTGGTGACTCTGTGGAATTCTTACCACAGGAAGTAGATGATGCTAAAACCCTTGAGTATATTCAAGAGGCGTCTATATATAGCACTTGGGGAGAATGGAATCAAAGGCTCTGGGGAGAAAGCAGGATCAGTTGGATGATCAGCCATGAACGTGATGAATATCGGAGCAAGCTCGAAGGGCCAAAAGTCCTCCTTCTGCTCTTATCTTCTATGCCTCTCTGTTAAGATCTCTCACCTCTTAGTATATTCCCATTCATTGTGTATTCCCTGCAACTGTTTGATCTCACTAAAAGAATGACTCACATTCCTTTGAGTCTAAGTTCCATCTGCAACTTTATCTCTTGCAAACTCCACAATCCTGGGCTGGATTCTCTACCCTGTGACGCCGAGAAATACGGATCGCGATCAAGTGTCAGGCCGAAATCGAGGTTGCGCGCTGGATGCTAAACCAATCGCTATACTCCGGCCCCCACTGGCAGCGGGTTCAGTGTTTGCGCCCACGCACCAATGGGAGGATGTTAATGGTTGCGAATGGGTCCAAATGACCCATTTGCATCCACTTCGCGGGCCCGGCCCTCGTGATTCTCCGGTTCTCCGGGCTGGGAATCAGGTGGGTGGGGATCAATCACTGGTGTTTACCAGTGTGTACCTGATGTGGTGGACTTTGCCATGGCCAAAAGGGTAACCCATTAAGGGAGTTCACCCAAAAGCCACCCTCCCCACAATGCACGACTGCACACACATTCCCTGCCAGACCACCCTATTGCCTCCGGAGACCCCCCAAAATGGGAGACTACCCTAGAGACACCCGAGATGGGATACTCCCCAGTGTGACTCCCTCAATAGAGACCCTCCCCAGAGACCCCCCCCCCCCCCCCCCCACAGATAGGGTGACCCCGAGACGCTCTAGATAGGGAGACCCCCAGAGACCTGCTGGTGGGGAGATCCCACAGAAACCCCTAGATAGGGGAGAGGTCCTGTGTCCCCCTAGATAGCTGGACCCCGAGAGAGTGGGACCCTCACAGAGGTCGCCTAAAAAGGGGGATCCCCTTGAGACCGCCTAACTAGAGGGAAACCCCCCAGTGATCCCCTAACTAAGGGACACCTCCATAGACCCCCTAACTAAAGGAACAGACCCCATAGACCTCTCAGAAAAAACCTCTGTCTGAAAGTTAGAGAGTAGTCCAGACAGGGTAGTAAAATAAAATGCTGCTGTAACATTCACCTGGGCATACATCTGCTGACACAGAGGAAGCACCACGTGTCCATTCCTGAAAAGAGAAAGCAATGACCTGTGTTTAACGCCCTTAGATCCTTTAGCTGCAAGCCATTCATTAATTTCTCCTGATCGGCTGTAATTGACAGCTTCAACAAACGCAGCTGTGATCCTTGCTTCATTCATCTCCCTTCATGGATGAGTAATTCTGAAGTGCTGTAACCATAATGTTTACATACATCAACCACTCCAAATAGAGTTAAGTGCATTCCAATCACTGTACTTCAAGCTTGAGTGATTTTGAAGTGCTCAGCTGGAAATTGACAGCACTTAGCTCCAGGAATTGCAGCAGAGATTTTCAAACTTGGAGGAGAAGAGAACACATAGAGTCCTATGTGAGAACAATGCAAGAAGTACAAAGGTACACAAGTGATTGTAATTATGTAAATATTGGGGAATTTCTTTCCAATTAAGTAACATCCATATAGTTCGAATCCACTAAAGTTGGCACAGGTTCAATAGGAGATTGAAAGTACTTTGATTTAATCAAAGTGACTTGCAGCGATTGGAGCTTACCTATTGTGATGCCTAACACCAGATAGAACACAACAATTGTGTATGGACTATAGGAAAGTCAGATTTGTGTCCTATTCCTCATATGGAAGTCTGTATTGAAAAGGTTGACAAGCAAATTTTATCATCAAAATTGACTTACTTAAAGGATACTGAGAAGTACCTTTGTCAAAAGGAAGTTTGGCTTTTGTAATGCCAAATAATCTGTATCAGTTTAAAGTTATGCCATTTGGAATGACGAATGCACCAACAACACTCCAAAGACTAATCACAAGGTCATTTCTGGACAAAAGTATTGTGCAAAGTACATGTGCAATCTGCTGGTGTTTAGTCAAACATGGAAGGAGCATTTGAAACATTTGAAGGAATTGTTCGATCGACTACAGGCTTGGAGATAAACTTGACTAAAAGTGAGTTTGAGAAAGCCCAAGTTACATTCTTAGATCATATTTTGGACATGGTCAGATGGACCCCATGGAATAGAACATAGAACATAGAACAGTACAGCACAGAACAGGCCCTTCGGCCCTCAATTTGTGCCGAGCCATGATCACCCTACTCAAACCCACGTATCCACCCTATACCCGTAACCCAAACCCCCCCTTAACCTTACTTTTATTAGGACACTACGGGCAATTTAGCATGGCCAATCCACCTAACCCGCACATCTTTGGACTGTGGGAGGAAACCGGAGCACCCGGAGGAAACCCACGCACACAGGGGGAGGACGTGCAGACTCCACACAGACAGTGACCCAGCTGGGAATCGAACCTGGGACCCTGGAGCTGTGAAGCATTTATGCTAATCACCATGCTACCCTGCTGCCGAATGTGAAACAAAAGCTATTGGGGAGTTCCCAATACCATCAACAAGCAGGGAAGTTCTGACATTTCTGCACATGAATGGTTTCTTCAGAAATTTGTGCCAAAATTTAGCAGTGTGGTTGCTCCGTTGACTGAACTTTTCATTAAAGAACTTGAAATATCATTAGATATCAGAATGTCAGCAGGCATTTGACAATCGGAAAACTATATTAACCACTGCACCAGATTTTGGTAACACAGGATAATGACCAGCAATTTAAGGTAGCAATTAATACGAGTTATGTGGGCGTTGGTGCTGTACTGTTACAACAAATCAATGAAGGTATTGAAAGCCTGTTGGTTATTTTTCAAGAAAATTAAATATTCATTAAAATAAATATTCCACCATTGATAAGGAAATGCTGTGTTTGGTATTAGCATTGCAGGATTTTGCACAACAATATTTATTGTTGTTCCGTTACCTTGTCTTTGCAATGATTCAGACAGAACTGCTGGTGACTTAACTAGAATGCTGATTTATTGATTTACACATGGTAAGGTAACAATCAAAATGCCATACAGACTAAGTTAGTATTTGAGTTACATAGACTCTCCTATGTGACTCCCTATGTGCAACTGTCCCGGTGTACGCCTTACAACCTTACATGTGCGCCTTACATGATTGATGTCTGACACCACCTGCTGGTTGTAGGTCGCATTGCTAAGTGTGTACAATATTATTCACAGATGTATCACCACATTTATGTTGCTAACAATTCATCAGAAACAATTGTCTACACAGTCCATAATCCATTGAAGTTTCTGGAGAAGTTTAAAGATTGAAATGCAAGACTGTTCAGATGGAGTTTATTGCTCCAGCAATTTAACTTGAAAATTATATGTAGCAGGAAGAGAAAACATGAATGCAGATGCTTCATCACAGCTTTGAGATGTATGAAGAATGGGGCATTCAAAGTTGGAAAAGAAAGACTGCAATGGACTATACTGATATTAAAATTTGCATGCAGAAATATGACAAGATATGTATCAGGCGCAATTCAGTGGCCTTGTTGTGGCCAACTTGGTGTCAGGATGAGGCTGTTGAATTTTGCAATAAACCTCATGCTGACAGAAGCCTTTGAGGTCAAGACTGGGGTGAAGCAGGGATTTATAATCGTCCCCTCCCTTTTCTTCATCACAACCATCCTTCAACCTGTGAAGAACACGTTTCCCAGTTGAGTGACATCGATTATGGGATGGATAGAAAATTTCCAAGCTCAAATGTGTATATGAGGAAGATAATGCCATCTCTATTCTCTCAAAAGAGAATCTCCAAGCCATGCTTGACACCTTCACGAAACCTTAAAAGAATTCGTATCAGCCTCAACATCAACCTCAAGAAGACTCAAGTCCTTTACCAGCCCGCCACAGGGCAAGTTCTGGTCTCACCATCCAATAAGATCAATGGAGAAACCTCCCAACTGTGGAACATTTCCCTAAATGAAAAAACACCTTAACTAAGCCTGACATCAAAAGGGAGATCCAACATCTTATCCAATCCAGTACCTCCTCCTTTGGATGAGAATCTTTGATGACCGCAACATTTGTCCTGACATCAAGATCCAATAGCGTAAATGTTCAGCGTAGCCGTCACCTTGATGCCACCGGGAGTGGGTGTCCTCCACCATTCCCCTACGGTGCCAGTTGTGCTATGACCTGGCAGATCTGTCGTACGGTCCTTTTGCTCAGCCAGAGTCTTTGATGGCATGCCCGGTCCGACAGGCACTGCCGGTACACACGAGGGCTCATGCGGCACCTCCTTTGCAAGTCCTCCTCCTCGGTTTGATGGGCGGCCAGCTCTCCATCATCAGCCACTGCCTCCTGGTTCTCTGGGGCAGGGTCTGCTGCTGCAGCGTCCTCCTTCTCAAGCAGCCCCAGCTCGTACAGAGGCAGTGCATCCCACAGGGCTCCTCTTTTTGGGGCCTCACGGTAGCATGGTGGTTAGCATCAATGCTTCACAGCTCCAGGGTCCCAGGTTCGATTCCCGTGGGTCACTGTCTGTGGGAGCTTGCACGTCCTCCCCGTGTGTGCGTGGGTTTCCTCCGGGTGCTCCGGTTTCCTCCCACAGTCCAAAGATGTGCGGGTTAGGTGGATTGGCCATGCTAAATTGCCCGTAGTGTAAGGTTAATGGGGGGATTGTTGGGTTACGGGTATACGGGTTACGTGGGTTTAAGTGGGGTGATCATTGCTCGGCACAACATCGAGGGCCGAAGGGCCTGTTCTGTGCTGTACTGTTCTATGTTCTATGTTCTATGTTCTAGGGCTGTGTCAACTAGTAGGAACATAGAACATAGAACAGTACAGCACAGTACAGGCCCTTCGTCCCACGATGTTGTGCCGACCTTATCCTAATCTAAGATCAACCTAACCTACACCCCATCAATTTACTGCTGTCCTTGTGCCTGCCCAAGAGTCGCTTAAATGTTCCTAATAGCTCTAACTCCACAACTGTTCTATGTTCTATGTTCTATGTGCTCTGCTGGCAGTGGATTCCACGCACCCACCACTCTCTGTGTAAAGAACCTACCTCTGACATCTCCCCTATACCTTCCTCCAATCACCTTAAAATTATGTCCCTTCGTGACAGCAATTTCCGCCCTGGGGAAAAGTCTCTGGTTATCCACTCTATTATGCCTCTCATCATCTTGTACATCTCTATGAAGTCACCTCTCTTCCTTCTTCGCTCCATCTGCCAATTCTCAGGCCAGCTCTGCATCCTGTCAATGTCCTGTTGTAACCTGCAACAGTCCTTGACACTATCTGCAACTTTCACCACCTTTGTGTCATCGGCAAACTTACTAACCCGCAGGGATCTGTTCTGGGATCTCTGCTCCTTGTGGTTTTTATAAATGACTTGGATGAGGAAGTGGAAGGGTGGATTCGTAAGTTTGCTGATGACACAAAGGTTGACAGGAGTTGTAGATAGTGTCAAGGGCTGTTTCAGGTGACAACAGGACATTGACAGGATGCAGAAAAGTGGCAGATGGAGTTCAACCTCGATAACTGTGAAGTGATTCATTTTGGTAGGTGGAATTTGAATGCTGATATACAGGTAAAAGGCAGGATTGTTGGAAGTATGGAGGAACAGAGGGATCTTGGGGTCCATGTACATAGGTCTTTGAAAGTTCCCACTTAAATGGATAGAGCTGTGAAAAGGCCTATGGTGTGCCAGCGTTCATTAGCAGAGAGATTGAATTAAGAGCCGTGAGGTGATGATGCAGCTGCACAAAACCTTGTTAAGGCCACATTTGGAGTACTGTGTGTATTTCTGGTCGCCTTATTTTAGGAAGGATGTGGAAGCTTTGGAAAAGGTGCAAAGGAGATTTACCAGGATTTTGCCTGGAATGGAGAGTAGTCTTACGAGGAAAGATTGAGGGTGCTAGGCCTTTTCCATTAGAACGAAGAAGGATGGGGGAGACTTGATAGAGGTTTATAAGATGATCAGGGGAATAGATAGAGTAGACAGTCAGGAGAATTTTTCCCTGGGTAGAACAAACCATTACAAGGGGACATAAATTTAAGGTGAATGGTGGAAGATATAGGGGCGATGTCAGAGGTAGGTTCTTTACCCAGAGAGTAGTGGGCATGGAATGCACCGCCTGTGGAAGTAGTTGAGTCGGAAACATTAGGGACTTTCAAGCAGCTATTGGATAGGTACATGGATTACGGTAGAATGATGGGTGTAGATTAATTTGTTCTTAATCTAGGACAAAAGTTCGGCACAACATCGTGGACCGAAGGGCCTCTTCTGTGCTGTATTTTCTTTTTTAAAATAAATTTAGAGTATCCAATTCATTTTTTCCAATTAAGGGGCAATTTAGTGTGGCCAATCTACATAGCCTGCACATAGAACATAGAACAGTACAGCACAGAACAGGCCCTTCTGCCCTCAATGTTGTGCCGAGCCATGATCACCCTACTCAAACCCACGTATCCACCCTATACCCGTAACCCAACAACCCCCCCCCTTAACATTACTTTTATTAGACACTACGGGCAATTTAGCATGGCCAATCCACCTAACCCGCACATCTTTGGACTGTGGGAGGAAACCGGAGCACCCGGAGGAAACCCACGCACACAGGGGAGGATGTGCAGACTCCACACAGACAGTGACCCAGCGGGAATCGAACCTGGGACCCTGGAGCTGTGAAGCATTATGATAACCACCATGCTACCCTGCTGCCCCACATCTTTGGGTTGTGGGGCAAAACCCACGCAAACACGGGGAGAATGTGCAAACTCCACACAGACAGTGACCCAGAGCCAGGATCGAACCTGGGACCTCGGCGACGTGAGCTGGCAGGGCTAACCCACTGCACCACCGTGCTGCTCCTGTGCTGTATTTTCTATGTTCTATGTTCTATTATCCCTGATCGGCCTACTCTCACTCTGATCATTCTCTTATTCCTCACATAAGCATAGACCGCCTTGGGGTTTCCCTAATCCTTCCCGTCAGGGCTTTTTCATGCGCCCTTCCCAGCACTCCTTATGTCCATTTTGGTTCCTTCCTGACTAGCCTGTATCCCTAGAGCATGCCAGATCCTTGCTTCCTCAACCTTACATAAGCTTCCTTCTTCCTCTTCACCAGAAGCTCCACTTCTCTCATCATCCAGGTCTCCTTCACCTTACCATTCCTTCCTTGTCTCAGTGGGACAAACTATCTAGCGCTCACAGCAAGTGCTCCTTGAACAATCCCCATTACTGTTGTGAAGAACAACAGTTCACACTTTATACTCCTCAGCTCCTGTCTAATAGCAGTATAATTTCC